>NW_021703771.1:2157323-2356699 GCF_005190385.1 Monodon monoceros | reverse complement strand
ACACACACACACACACACACACACACACACACACACACACACACACAAGGATGCTGGTGGGGCTGCAGTGAGCTAGGTGGGAGGAGAGCCCAATGAGATGAGGATGCAAGGCAGGTGGGGACTGAGCTAGTGTAGGGCCTGGCAAGCCAAGATGAGGATGCTAGATTCAGCTGGGACAGCGGCTGAGAGCACACACTGACACCAGCCACTGTGAGAAGAGTCTGGCTTCCTGCACTGAGTAGCTGTGTGACTTTGGGGAAGTTTCTTAACTTTTCTCTACTTCAGATTTTTTACCTGTAAATATAGGAATAGTAATAGCCACTACTTCATAGGTTGATTTAAGGAATGTTTGAGTTAATAAATGCACATCACTTAGACTAGTGTGTTACTCCATCTTTGTGTGTGGGGGGAGTGGGGGAGAGAGAGAAAGAGACTCAAGGGTTTTAATGAGAGGAGAGATATGATCAGAGTTGTGTTTTAAAGATATAACCCTGCCCTTTGAGTGGAAAATTAATAGGAAAATGAAGAATTGACATGGAAAGGATAAAAATGTGAATGTAGGGTCTTAATACAGTGCTTTGACATTAGGTGTTATTCACTAATTATGCAATATACTCTAGTTTGCACTCTCCTTTTTTCCTGTTACTCTTTAAATACCTTTAACTTGCTTGAATATTTAGTATGAGGGTCATGTGTCATAGTAATAATGCAGTGACAAAAAATATTTTGAACGCTTTTGTCAGCTCTAGAAGAATGATTGAAAAGACTAGTAATATTCATTTTATTAAAATGAAAATATTGAGAGTAAAATAGTTCCTAATTAATTCATTTATTCAGCAGATGTTTATTCAAAACTAATTATATGCCAGACATTCTTCTGGATATTTAGAATGTAGAACAAACACAAGAGCCTGTCTTATGAACTTTATATTGTTTTGGGCAAGGCAAAGTAGTGACCTAACATAGCTGAAAATTCTATACCTGAGAGATAGTTGCTCAAAGTAAATATTAATCCTATTTAGAGCATTAAATTTTAACTCAGCTTGATAGAATTTAGTTGGGATTCTTCCTGAGTCTAGGCCCTGACTTTTCTTTTCTTAGGACATTTTCTTTAGAAAACTTGTAATTTTAAATTCTTTCTCTGCCCCTTTTAGATGAAAATCTTCTTAAAAGCCATTTTTGCCAGTTTTATGACCCAGGGATGTCTCTCTCTCAGACCTAGAATCCGTTCCTTTGAAATGTAATCTTCAAGGAAGATTATACCACTATGTCCCATCTGTGTGGAGGGTGGGAGCCTCATTTCTGATGAGCACCGATGAGCAAACACTGATGGCCTCAGCATGGAGAAAAGCGTTTGCAAAGGCAGGAATATCTCAATGTGCAGCACACATCTCATTGGTCAACTTCTTTCTAGAACTTTCCCACTAGTTCTCAGCACTTAGAACTCTCTCACTTTTGTTTCAGCAGAGGTGAGTTTAGTTGGGGTTCTGCTCTCTCTTCTGTATTACTGTAGTCTTATAAAGTCTTTCTTACAGTTTAAATTTGTCTGGTGCAATTTTTGCCTTGACATACCAACATAAAGCTCTAGCACAATTTATAGATCCTTGAGGAAATGCAATTTTGTTGAGGATGTTAATATAATTACCTAAAGCTGGGGGTCAGGGAAAGTGAGTGTATATACATGTGTGTGTGAGCATGTGAGTGTGTAAAACATGTTCATGGTGTATCAATAGGAGCAATGAATAATTGATATCTGAAATTTCTGGAGAAAAAATAAAGTTCAGGAGTCTTTATTGTCTAAAATAAGATGAAAATTTTCCAAGAATCATTAAAAACTGAACTTAATAGTGTCTGTCAAAAATGAAAACCAAGAAAAATGGATCTACAAAAAGAAGTTGCCATTTATGAGGATTTTTTTTTTTAAATTATGTCTCTAGATATCAATGTACACCAAAGCATACTGGAATTATGCTGTCTAAATTATGCTAGTCTGGGGATAAAGTATCTCTAAGTAATGAGAGTAGTTTTAAATCAATGCATTTGTGAAATTTAATTGTGATTAAATTTAATTGTGAAATTCATGCTTATTATATTAACTTAAAATGAATTCTGTCTACTAGTTTGAGTCAAATTACCATATATATTAGACCCTATTCACGCGGTAGACAAAAAGTACATTAATTTGCGCTTTGGGAGAGAATTTCACAATCTTTTTAAGCTCAAAAAAGAAAAAGAATAAATGCACATCCATAACTTATAGCATGAATGATAATGGGTAAATAAATTTCAGTGTTTTACAGAAAAAGAATCCAAGCTGTAAAATAGTATCCATCATCTTGTACACCCAGGCTGTTAGGATTCAGTTGGCATTAGCTAAAGAAACAAAAATACACAGAAAGAGCCAGGAGCCAAGTTTTCCTCCTTTTAAGTGATATGACCTGACAGCTGACATCAGTGATATTTAACAAATATTCCTGTAGTGCCAGGGATTTATCTCACATATCACTGAAGAGTGGAATGGTGAATAAACTTTATATCTGTGTGACAGTGATGACTACAATTCAATTTCTGCAGCTATGACAAGAATAGAAAGACCTGGAAGAAACTAAAATTAGGCATTTATGTACATTAATGGGCCTGCAAATGCGACATATTCATTTAACTTGCTTCTTTTCTGAGGACTTCTTTGAATTAAATTGTAATGGAAAAATTTTGTTCAGTGCTTATATCTTAAATAGTTTGTGATCTGGCATTTAAATAGTATCTAAACATACATAAAAATCAGGTTGGGGGGCTTCCCTGGTGGTGCAGTGGTTGAGGGTCCGCCTGCCGATGCAGGGGACGCGGGTTCGAGTCCCGGTCCGGGAGGATCCCACGTGCCGCGGAGCGGCTGTGCCCGTGTGCCATGGGCGCTGAGCCTGCGCGTCCGGAGCCTGTGCTCCGCAACGGGAGAGGCCGCAACAGTGAGAGGCACGCGTACAACAAAAAGAAAAAAAAAAAAAAATCAGTTGGGTACCTAGTAAAGGGAAGAAAGTATTCATGACATCCTAAGGAAATCAAAGGAAACTAAAAATGTTTTAACAGATCTTCTCTTGATAAGGTAAAACTAAATATAATGATATGCATAGATGGATACATTATTAGAAAGACTTATTAATGCTCTTCTGTTGCCCTTATTACATCCTTCAACGTTGATATTTTTTGAGATTTGGGCAATTTGTTGTATGTTTAGTTTAAATTAAAATGTACTAAGAAGGAGCCCAATCATAAAGATTTCCCTTGTGCATTGTCTGCAATACTTTTTAAAACTTTCAAAAATTCTCCTTCAAATATCAATCCATAACCACGAAAGTGACTCTGAATTACATTGTTTTTTTAAAAAATAAATCTCCTAGATTTAATTGGTTTCACACAAGCTAAGCATCTTTAGCGAATCTAAGGTTGATCATGTTGGTTTTACTGTGGAAGAGGGGAGGACAGATGTGGAGCATGGAGAATCACTGTGGACACATGTGCCTTGGTAGGGAACACGCTAGAGGTAGGTGACATAGGACAGCAAACGGGTGATGGTTTGGGAAGATTGAAATGACTCATAGGTGGGGGGTGAAGGAGGGCTTCACAGAGAAACATGGCTCACTAGAAAAGCTTAATCATTTTCCCAAGGTTAGTGTCTAGTCAAATCATTTTTAACTTTTTATGTTTGTGTATTCTTCTTAGAGGTGAATATATAGTTTATCAAACAGATTAAGAACAACTGGTTGTGTAATGTGCGCCTTCCAGACACAATGGGAAAATATAAATTCCATAATCATTAACACAAAGGATAGAAGTTGCCTCTATTTTTGATAGAAGGAAGTGTTAGGAGGAAAAATCCTCCCCAGGAGCTTGTAAATACCGTGATCGGTATTTTCATGGCTGGGAAGTCCCAGATGGATGCATCCTGGAGAGATTTCAAATGGAGATAAAATTACATAAAACACTTCTTGTTTAAAATGTATAAGCTGTACTAATGAAAATAGATAGTTAACTCTGATTATTTTCCTTATATTGTATTCATAAGTAAAAATATAATTAAAGAAATGGCACTCTGTTGTGGGCTATATATTTTTAAAGGTGTACAGCATAATTTAATATATGTATACATTGTGAAATGATTACCACAATCAAGTTAATTAACACATCCATCACATCACATAGTTATCTTTTTTTTTAATGTATGGTGAGAAAACTTAATATTACTCTTTTAGCACATTTCAAGTGTATAATACAATATTATTAACTACATTCATCATGCTGGACATTAGATCCCATGAAACCTTATAGGTGAACATTTGTATACTTTGACAAGCATATCCCAATTCACCCTGGCCCTACCCACCTAGCCTTTGGAAGCCACTATTCTACTCTCTGCTACTATGAGTTAAATCTTTTTAGATTCCATGTATACATGACATCAAGTAGTATTTGTCTTTCTCTGGCCAGTTTATTTCAGTTGTCATAATCTCCTCCAGATCCATCTATAATGCTGCAAATGGAAGAATTTCCTTCTGTTTCTGTGGCTGAATTTGTCATTGGACATATAAGTTATTTCCATTGCTAGAGTAGTATGAATAATGCTGCAGTCAACATGGAAGTCCAGATATCTGAGATAATGATTTCACTTCCTTTAGATATATACACAAAAGTGGGATTGCTGGATCATATGGTAGTTCTATTTTTGTTTTTGAGGAACCATCATACCATATTTGATAGTGGCTATACCAATTTACATTCCTACCAAAAGTAGACAAGGATGCCCTTTTCTTCATATCTTCAACAGTATTTGTTATCTCTTGTCTCTTTGATAATAGCCATTTTATCAGGTGTGAAGTCATATCTCATTGTGGTCTTGATTTGCATTTATTGGATTATTAATGAAGTTGAGCATATTTTCATATACCAGTTGGGCATTTGGAACAATGTCTATTCAGGTTCTTGTTCATTTCTTAATTGGGTTATTTGGATTTGTTGTTGTTGTTCTTGAGTTATATGAGTTTCTTCTTATTTTGGATATTATTCCCTTATCAGACACATGGTTAGCAAATATTTTCTCCCATTTCATAGATTGCATTATTGTTTTGTTAATGTTTCCTTTGCTGTACAGAGCTTTTTAATGTGATATAGTCCCATTGTTCTCTTTCATTTGTTTATGTATCTCTTTTTCAACCAGTACCATACTGTTTTGATTACCATAGCTTTGTAATGAAATCTGAAATCAGGAAGTGTGATGCCTACAGCTTTGTTATACTTGCCCAAGATTGTTCAGGCTATTTTTGGGTCTTTTGTGGATCCATATATACTTAGGGCTTATTTTCTCTATTTCTGTGCAAAGCATCACTGGAATTTTGATAGGGGTTGCATTGAAGCTTTAGATTGCTTTGGGTGGTATGGATATTTTAACAATATCTATTCTTCTAATCCATGAAAACAAAATATATTTTTGTTTATTGGCATTTTCAATTTCTTTCATTTATTTCTTATAGTTTTCAGCAGACAGCTCTTTCACCTCCTTGGTTAAAATGTTTTCCTAAATATTTTATTCTTGTCAATGCTATTATATCAATAAAGCTCATGTTATTATTTTTTCTTCATTCTCTATTACCTGAATAAGAAAACATATGATTCATTCAATTGAGTGATTCTCTGAATTTTTAAGATTCTTGGTTAATAAGATAAAATATTTAATATAATTACCTTAAATGTTAATTCTTCAAAATATGTTCTAGAAAGGCTAATTCACACATAGCAAAGTACATTTCATAAAACTCATAATGATTTTATCATACAAAGGTATAGGAAAATATACTATTTAAGAAAAACATAACTCATATTATCAAGGAAAGTAGCATAATTAGTATATGGAACATACTTTTTAATTAATAAGAAAAGGCCTGGTGAATTTAGAAGATATTAAGGGACTTAATCTAGATGAAAGTAAATAAAGCCAAATAAGATAATTATTTTTCATAGTAACATAAGAAAAATTTGTCATCTCTTGGCAGCTAGAAAAAGGTGATGAAAGGACAGAACAGGAGACGTGAGCAGTTACATCAAATCCAGGCTGTAGAAGAGGGTCAATAAGAGATCCTCCAAGCAATAAGTGGTCAGTAAAAGGTAATTTAATAAAGGCTAATATTCAGTTTTTAGTTGATGCTCATACAGTACTATGCTATTAGTTTTCATTATTTTCCTCAGATCTTCAGTAAAATGTTGGTCCACCGTCTTGTTTTAATGGTCCTTTGAAAAGCTAGGGATTGGGAGTAACATCCACTGGTGATCAACATGGTCTGAAAATCTAATACCAATGAGAATCAAGCACATGGATGGAGAAGTTGATGGAGGTAAAAAACTGGAGCTGGGAATCACAGGAAAAACCATAAGGAACTACAGTCACCTCCATTCCCAACAATCCCAGAAAAACATTATGGAATATACTTGTTTTCCTAGCACATGAAGGCTCAAGCAGTTGTAACAAGCTATTAAATAGGAGGGTTAAAACAATAAACTGAAAAAATTTGGTACCCAAAGGCAGCTGACATTTTGATTCCAAATATATCTAAGTATAATCTATTACAATAGGAATAATGAGTGTCCAATACCTAGGTCAAGAATAATAAAATTTTATGTTTATTGAATACTAATCATTATCTTATGGCTACTAGCTATAGCTCTTCCTATGTATAGGTGGAGAGCTATAGAACAACAAGTATCCTTAGAAAAAAAAATTCTAAAAATAAGATAATCTTTCTAAAATTATCAATTAAAAATATAAAAAGAATTAAATTTGGAAATTATTTTATATATTTATCTCAGTGAAATATATAGGGAACATTCAAATATCAATTGTTTATTTAAAACTTGAAATATTCATTCATTTGTCTGCTTAATACTCACTTTTATGTCAGTATCTTTATTACATGCTGTGAGGAAATTTTCTAAACCTTTTTCTACTGTTCCTTTAAGTAAGCAATTGATTCATACTTTGAAATAAGAAATGCAAATAACCTTGATTTTAGCATTTGGTTTCAAAATAAAAAGTACTTCAAAAGCTTAGCCTAAATTTGCATATCACAAGAACAGATGAATTCTAAATCTGAAAAAATGTTTATTTATGATTATTATTATTCATATGTTCAGAGATTGTTACAATAATACAGAATTATTAAAAATAATACAGATTGTTAAAAATTAGCTGTTGGTATTCCAAGTTCATAATACTTTGTTATGCACAAAGCAATAAATTAATGAAACAATATTTAAATGAATAATACTCATTTTTAATGTCAGAGTTACCTTAAGCATAGAACATCATGTGTTTTAAAAAATATAGGTACCACTATATACTTTCCCTAAACATAATAAAAATATATTCTTAGCATTTTGTAGGACATGAATATAATCAGCTACCAGCTTCTTTATAAAAATAATGTTGGGATTTGAGTGTGGAATTTTTTTAGGGAATACAGTAGTAATATAAAACTAGGTGGCCATTTGTAGTTATTAAACAGTGATCAACCATTTTTTTAAAGTATGTTTGCTAATCCTTCAACTCTGGCTCAATTCCAATTTAAATAATTGTTTATACATATTAGTTTACAATTTCTTTCCAGTGAACTAATCTTTAAAGTCTGCCTTAAATCACAAATGGTATTTTCTTATTAGTAATCTCTAGCTTTCTCTTAGAAAAGAAAACAGGTGCTTAACTTGGCAGCTTGGAAGCTATAGCTGCAAGCTTGTCCCTGGCATTCACTTTCCATGGAGCAACATTCAAGTCATCAAAGTGTCATAATCCTTCAACTGAAAATGAAAAGAATGCATAATTACCATTATACTCCCCAATTTCCTGTATAAAAGTAATTTTAAAAATCTGTGTTCTCTAAAGATTACCCACTTATTTTATAGGTAAATAATTTCTAGCTGAATTATATCTATTTCTAAACCACAATGCACATGCCTGTGTGTTATTCATCTTACTAATAACCCCTAAAAACAACTTAAATGGTCTGTTTAAAAAACTGAAATATACAGGTCATAATAACCAGTAAATCTTATTAAATATATGTTGAAATACAGGGAACAATATCTGAGTGAATCTTAAATGTAACTTTAAACCTTCCCCAAATAACATTGCTATTGCCAACAAGGGAAAAAGATACAACCCATATTATGAAGCTGGGTTATGATTATTCAATCAGTACTTACATTTTGAACTATGGCAAATTATTTAGTGTCAATTGCCTAATTTTTCATTTATAATATTATTACTAATAATTATTTTGTAAGATTGTTGTGAGGATAAAGCATCATATCTTGTAAAAATGTTAACATGAAGCATGACAAAAACCATGTATTCAAAATTATTCATTTTATGTGTACTTCTCTCTTTCTCCTGACCATCTGATTATTTTCTAAATTTTAAAATACATAAAAATTTTCAAACCTCTAATATTAATGATAATGGTTCAAATAATCATAAATTTTTATTGTCTTCCTAAATGTCATGATTATGATTATGAATATATGGATAGGTAATTTATTTTATTTTTATATGTTGCAGTTAGTAATTCTGAAGCTAGGTCTTGAAATACATGATTTGACTCAGTAAAAAGGCAACTGGCTTTCAAGTAATGAAAATTATGAATGAGAAAATGAAAAAAATGACTCTATAAGCAGGGTATGTGAAGGAGAAATAAAGAAATTGGATGAACAGAAAAAAATGCAGTTAGAATATGGTAAGAAGCAAAGTCTGACAGGTGCAGTGACACAAATATTAAGGGTTATGAATTTGAATATTTGTGATGGTTAATTTTATGTGTCAACTTGATTGGGCCACAGAGTACCCACATATTTAGTCAATCATTATTTGGGGATGAGATTAACATTTAAACTGGTAGACTGAGTAAAGCAGATTGTTCTCCTCAATGAGGGTGGGGCTAATCCAATCAGTTGATGGCCTGAATAGAACAAAAAGGCTGACCCTCTCCTGAGTAAGAGAGAATTCCTCCTGCTTGATTCCTCTGACCTGGACATTGACTTTCTCCTGCCTTTGGACTCAAACTGAAATATTTGCTCTTCTGGGTCTTCAGTGTGCCCACATTCATACTGGAATCCCTCCATCAGCTCTCCTGATGCTCAAGCGTTTGGATTCTGAATGGAAGTATACCCTCAGCTTCCTGGTTTCCAGCTTTCCAACACACCCAGCAGATCCTAGAACTAGTCAGCTTCCAGAATGGAACAAGCCTATTCTTTATAATAAAAATCATATATATATATGATCTCCTATTGGTTTTATTTCTCTGGAGAACCCTCACTAATAAAATGGTGTTTTAGGCAGTTTTTTGAAAGTCATATTTATCAAGATATAATTTATATCCAGTAAAATTCACCCTCTTTAGCATACCATTATGTGAGTTTTGGCAAACACATACAGTCACATAACCACCATCAAGATCAAGACATAGAGCATTTCTAAGGTTACAAAATGTTCCTGTGTCCATTTGTAGTCAGTGTGTCTGTTTCTGTCCCTACAAGTTTTTTGGTTTTTTTCATTTCCAGAATATCATATACATAGGCTGGTTTTACGCAAGAATAATATAGAATTTGAAGGTGAGTGGACAGTAAAGCTGAAACAAGACTCAAAGACAGATGACAAGATAGTTCCACCTTATGGACCCTGGAAGTGGATACCTATCTTATCTTGGAATTGATATAATACAGTAGAAAGAGCACAGATTTTGAAGTCTGCAATTCCCAAGAATGAATCCAAAGTCTTGTGGTCTTACATGGTCTGCTTAATCTTCCTGACATTCATTTGAGAAATGGGAGGAAATACACACTTCACTAGGTTCTCTTGATCTATTAATATGATAGTATCTGTATATTGTTTAATAGAACAAAATGTATTAACCAGATGATTAAGTAATACCACAATTAGAATTAGGTTGCACTAGCCAATGGGCATTTTTGATGTGGAGAGTGACCTGATCAGAGCTATTTCTTTAATGTAAAATGATTCGATGTTAAGATATTGAGACAATAATCAGTTTAAAAATACTCTCCAATATTTAGCACTGATCAAATAATGACCTTGGTCATAGCTATGCCTGGATTCATGGCAAGAGAGGAGCTGAAAGAGACTTGATGAAGGCTTATATGGAAATAACAAAATGAAGAATTGATTTTTTAAACAAGATGAAGATGTTCATCTGAACCAGGTAAAATTTGAAATTACAAACCTAGATTTTCATTAGCATAGAATAGGTCAATGGCAGAGAGACTGGAAAGAACTGAGGTTAAGTTAGACAGTGCCATTAAATATGAATTCACTCCACTTTAGAGACAAACACAGGGCTGGAGAAGTGAAAGACAGACAAGGGGTAGGAGAGTATAGTGTCAGTCAGAGAAGCCAAGGAAACAGATTCTCAAGGAGGGAGCCAGAGCCAAAAGATTTAAGCCAGAGGAAGGAAGTCAGGATGGGCATGCTGAAAAAGGAATATCATCTATATGGGTGTTTTTATTATACTTGGTGTTTTCAGATATGTTTTAGAATTTTCTCTTTACAAGAATTCTGAGAAGTAAAAATCTGAGATTCAAAAATTGTAATAGGTTGACCAAAGTCATAAAACTAATAAAATGAAGAACTGAAATTCAATCCTAGATGTTAGAAAGAGAGAGAATTATGGGGTCTTTTGAAGCGGTCATAAGGAGAATACTGGACATCATCAAAAAGGTTATTTCAGGAGGATTGTGGAAGCAAAAGGAGATTGAAAGAGATTAAAAAGTGAACAGATAGTGAGAAAATGGTCTTTCAAGTTTCAAGGAAGTGGAGACAAAGATAGTAACTCAAGGGATTAGCAGTGTCAAAGGGGAGATATCCAGGGATAGATGGAATTATAATTGCTGGTAAGAAGGTTGCAGAGAATAAAGCTTTAATAGCAATCAAACATTATCACTTTCTGGAATGCACTTCTTTAGCTGATGATTGAAATATACATATTTAAATATTTCTGAGACCTTTAAGTGAAGGAACACTCTGTTGTTTTAGCTCTTAGCATTGTTTGTATATTTATTTTTAATTATTTTGAGAATTTGAGTTATTTTCTGAGACCAAATGTATTCTTTATTTTGGAAAAAAAATTGCTTGAATATTTAGGCAAAGACTCCATCCTGGAATGGCAAAGTTTGAGAGACATAAGAAAGAAAGCAATGGGATCCCTAATGTAAAAGGCTGATTTTGTTGTGGATGGAGTCTCATTCCTTTTTTTCCCTTGTGTGGCTGTTTGACAAATGTTTACCTGTATTGTAAGTGTGTGTGTGTGTGTGTGTGTGTGTAATTATCAGCCAGTTTTACAGAAATTAAAATTTGTTATTTGCCTGAGGTCACAAAACTAGTAATTGGAGTAGCCAGGCTTGATTCCTGGACTTACAACTCCAGAGATAAGTTCTTAACGACACTGCTCCATGGCTTCTGTAAAACACAGACACTGGGGGAAGAACTCATGATCTGATGATTATTCTCCTGGGGCAGCCATGGGATAAGAAAATTCCCCATGAGTGAGAGATTTTTCCAGATGTGTTTATTCTGAATGATCTGGGAGGAGGATAATATTGGGGTGAAAAATTAGGTTGTGGGTCTGTCTTCCAAATGACAGCTCTGTGGACCACATGACGGTGGTAGGATGGTCTAATTTTCCTAGCTAATATATTAACAAGATGTAATACTGTGACGGTTCCAATCCCTAATCTGTCTTACGTGGAATATCCAGGACAGCAATCACAGGGGAAAATGGCAATCATTTTTGGCTTTTGAGTTCAAAAGTCTCAATTTATGAATAAGAATATTTGGAAAGAGTCATGGTTGAGGAAGAATATTTTCCCTTCCTCCTTGCTTTCAGGCTGAGAGAGATGAGGAAGAAAATAGCTTTCTTTTTAAACTTGGGGAACAGAGAATAGAAAGGGACTGTGGTCTTACTCTCATCAAGAAATTTAAGATCTGTCTTCCTTACCACATAGGAATGGGGGCATAAAGTAGAGATAGCCTCAAGGACGCCAGGAAGGGAATAGCCCTGAGATAGCCCACTGGACTGTGCTTCCTTGGACTGTTGGGCAGGATGTGATTCTGTCCCATTTCTCAGCTATGTGTGACAGTCACAGTAACTGAGTGAGGCCTGTTTCCAGTGTTCCCAAATCTATCTGTAGTATATGCCACACATTCTCACTCCCTCCTTCTTAAAATGTTCCTTAACCTGCCTTCTGGGACACCACTCTTGTTTTCCCTCCCATCTCTTTGCATTTTCATTTCCCGACTCTTCTTCATTTTCACCATCTCAAAATGTTGCTGTGACCCATAAATGAAGATTCCATCTAGTCTCAGAGCTTTATAGACGATCTATATGCAAATAACTCCTGAATTTATATCTCAGGCTTGAATCCCTTTTCTGACCTCTAAACATGAACATTGAACTGTTTCCACAACTTCATCACTGCAGGTTTAATAAGTTCTATCAAACTTAATATGCCAGGAGCTAATGATTGAACCCCTTCCCTACCCCACCCCAAACCTATTTTTCCCGTACTTTCCCCCACAAATAAATAACTCAATTTTTCCATTATTTCAGGTTATAAAACTTACAGTCCTCATTCTTTCATTTACTTATTCAGCAAAAATGTATTGAGCACCACTAAGTGCCATACACTGTGCTATGCAATTGTACAGCAGTGGAGAAAACAAAGATCCCTGTCCTCTTAATGATTACGATTTCAAAAAACAAACAGAAACCTCAATTAAATAAAGTTGGGAGACCAGCAGGGGGAGTTCTCATGCCCTGTGACAACAGCTGAACCAATAGCAAGAAGAAAGTCTTCTTCCTTCCTGGCAAGGACTCAGCCAATAAAAAGCCATGGACTCTTTGTTTACTAGATCCTTCCTGCTTTCCTTTTTCCCTCTATAAAAGCCTTCTCCTTCCCTTGCCATGTGGGAGCTGCATATGGCTCACCATGGTTGCAGACCTTAAGTTGCAATTCCCTGCTGGTTCTGAATAAGCCCATCTTTGCTGGAGAAATATCTAGCAGTTTCAGGTCAGTATTTTGGTGGCCCGCGTGGGGACCAGAGAAAAGCCCAGACAGTTCCTGGTTTGGTGAGCAAACAGATGCTGTCCCCATAATTGAGCCCATTGCTGTTTACTGTTTTTCTTGTCAACTCTGGAGTTTGAATATATTTTTGGAACCAACTTCACACCCTCTTTGCATTTGAAGCTCTCCAGGCTTTATTCAAGATCTATTTAAAGGTTTGCTATTTTTGTTTAAAGCCTTGTTCTGCATATGAGTAATCATTTGGCACTTCAGTCTGATTTGAGACCAGACTGTTTCACTGAAGCTGGCTAATCTTCAGCCCATTTCCTTCAGAACAGGGGCTGCTTACCCTGAAACTGGCTAGCCTTCAACAGATTCCTGTGGGAACAGGGGTTGTTTCTCTGAAACAGTGCTGGAGACTGGCAAAAAAAAAAACAACAAAACAAAACAAAACACACCTTTAGCCTGGCTCCTCTGAGACCAAGTTCTCTCCTTTGGACTGGCTGGGATTGGCTTGCAAGCTGTTTGAATTAAGCCATTTGTGCTGTAAGCTGTTTGAAAATTATTCTTTACTCTAGGGGAAAAACCTCTAGGAAATGAGATCCCAGATATCTAAATATCTTTAAGCCCCTCTTCTGCACACAAACATACACACACACACAGGAACTCTGCCTGATTTTATGTTTAAAAATTGCAGTCCTTCTTATGCACATTTCTAACTTTAGTTAGACTGACCTGAGCAAAAGCAATTTAGAATATCAGTGGCCACTATGAGGAACTTTTGAAATTCTCAAACTTAATTTCCTTAATATTGAAATGGACTACAATAGCTCAAAAATTTCCATAACTGAGTGGAATGCTTATTTTAATTGGCATTTCAAGGCTTCGAAACATTATCAGGAGTCTAAAGTTGCCTCTTTTCAAAACAAGATTTTAAGATTAACCAAGGCAAACAAGTAATTAGAGAAAGATAAAATGGCTCCCAAAGTCTCAGGCTCTTCTCCCTTGGATTTTTGACTCAGGCTTCCCCTCTAGTACCATCTTTCTCTCCTTGGGATCCTCATGGACAGACTCCACCTCTGGAACCATATTCCTCCTTCCCTTCTACACCACATATGTTTCCAATGCACCCTTAAATCCCTCATGCTAATTTTCTAGTCAAACTTCCCCTATTCTCTGAAACTCTGCCTACTCCCTTCTCTGAACTTTTTAGAAACTGTGCTTTTAAAATGAAGCCTTCTGAGGATCTGGAGTCTAAACCATTAGTTTCTTATACTCCTTGGACCAAAGCTGAACTGTAAGTCACAGTAATTGAAGTCCCCCCACATTTGCTAAGGAATTTAATGCAGTCAATTAAATTTATCAACCTGGCTTCTATGACTTATATCAGCAAGTTCATATGTTGTCAAGGAAGGCCAGACGCAGCTTTGAATGAAAACCACTAACTGAGAAAGTCTCTAGAATTACAACTAGGAGATCAGCCTACTAATTTATTATATGATCAGACTCAGCTAATTGCTAGGCGACTTCATCAGGCAGTTCCCTGGGCTCTTCCAAAGCCTGTCGATTCAGACTTGCACACAAAAATTTGATGAAGCTGTTCATGACCAGATTGTTTTTAAAGAAAATTCTTGTCTTCCTTTAGATGTTGATTCCACCTGGGTAGCTTTTAACCCTATGTTTATTAATGGACTAACCCTAACCCTTTTGGTAAACACAACCAGGATAGAATGGGAAACTATGTCCACTCCAGATTTAGTTAATCTAGCAGGCCAGTTCTCTCACACTCTAGATGAGCCACTTCCAATGAAGATCATCAAAATTCTTAATATTCAACACCACCAAATGAAGGCTCCTAAGTGAAGCAAAAACCCTTCTAGTTTCTGCTATTATTGCAAACACCTGGGGCACTACAAAAGCGATTTTTACAAATTTAAGTGCTTTGGGCACCTTCAACCCTCTAACCAGGCTTTTAATGTCTTCCCACTCTCAGTGATTGAACTCTGAGGAATTCCAGGGGCTCTTCCCAATCTTCCCCCTTAATCAGCTTGGAAAAACATTTCTCCAGGTTGGGGATGAATCACTTCTGGTCCCAGCTGACAGTGAAGCCACACTTTCAGTGCTTAACCCCATTACTATAAAACAGCCCCACATAAGAGTATTAAAACAGTTCGAATAGTGGGGATTTTGAATGAAGCTCAACAGGTTTCTGACTCTGAACATATTCTCTTTTGTTTAGGTCCCATGCTTTCTCCTTAGTTCATACAACATAACCTTTATTAGGCTGATACTTCTTAGAGGAGTATCATGCTTAAATTTCCTTCTCTCAAAAGGGGAAACTATTTTTAGAATTTGACAGTAGTCACCAAATAACCCACCAGGTAAATTAAGTGACCTTTTGACATATTTTATTCCATCTGTGACAGGTCTAGAGCTGCTTCTGTAAACACTGATAATTTGCCCCTATACACTCAGCACTCACTTTTCTTGGGCAAAGATCTCCAAATGATGTTGACAAAATTCACAGCGCACCTCCCATCAAGATTTGCATGGACCCCTCAAAGCATCTTTCCAGAATTAATCAATATCCATAGAGAAGCCCTTCAAGGCATAAAGCCCATAATAGAAGATTACAAGGCTCATTATCCCTTGTACCAGCCTCTGTAATATTCCCATTACACTGATGAGAAAACCTAAGAGCCCAGGCTGGAGGTTTGTACAGGAGCTCTGAGCAATAAGCAACATTGTTACCCCTAGACACCCTGTTGTTCCTAATCTCATGTGTTACTAACATCCATTCCCACTGGAAGTGAACTCTTCACCGTAATTGATTTATTTAGTCCATTCTTTAGTATTCCAGTTTATGAAGCTAGCCAATGGCTTTTTGCTCTCACTTGGGAAGAAAAAAATTCACCTGGACAGTAATACCTCAGAGTTATACTGAGAATTCTTATTTCTCCCAAATCCTGAAGGTTGATCTGGATGACATAAAAGTTCCTTAGAAGTTCTTCTTTGTTGCAATATGTGGATGATTTGCTTCTTTGTGTTCCTTCTCAAAACTCTTCACAGGAAGAGAGCATTCACTTGATAAAAGTTTTTAGCCTTAAAGGGACAAAAAGCTGGCAAAGAAAAATTGCATTTTTCCCAGACCCAGATTTGATATTTAGGGCATCTTTTACCAGAACAAGCTACCCCTAGATCCATACAGATTATATAGTGTCCTAAGTTTCCCAAAACCAAAAACTAAGTGCCAACCGAGGGGTTTTCTCAGGCTAGCTGGTTATTGTCTAAAATGGTCCCAAATCACTTTCTTATGACTAAACCTCTGTTTTACTCAACAATAACAACTCCAACCCAATTCTAAGAGAACTGTACCACATAGCCTTCAAGGGCTTAAAGAAGAGTTGGATGAACTTACCTGCGATTGGTCTTTCCAATTATCAGATTCCCTTTTTCTTTTTTGTATATGGGAAGGAAGGGAATGTCATTGGGGTACTCACTCATAAAAGGGGTCCACCATTGACCCACAAAGACATTTTATCCAGTAACTGAACCCTGTGGCTCAGGGATACTGCCTTTGCCTTAGATTTATTACATCCATTGCCTTTTTGGTTAAGGCCACCAAGAATATTGTTGTGATATCCTCTTTAACCATTCCTGTACCTCATAAGGTACAGCCCTCATGAATTCTCATCACACTCAACATTTCTTAGCCAGCTGCCTCACCTCCTATGAAGTCCTTTTGCTAACTGAATCTCACATAATTATTTTGCATTGTAATAACCTTAATATGGCTACTCTTCTCTCCTCCAATACCCATGGAGTCCCTCATGACTGCTTAATGCTGATGAGCCACCTCCTGACTCCTTGTGATGATCTACAGGAAATGCCTCTGGGTAATACTGACTTCTCATGGTTCACTGATTGTTATTATTTAAAAGGCAACAATGGCAAATATTGTGCTGGATATGCTATTAAAACTCCTTTGATGTTGTTGGGACAGAATCTTTACCTACGGGTACTTCAGCCCACCAGTCTAAATTATACACCATTATACGAGTTTGTGCTTTAGAAAATAACAAAATTACACATATTTATACTGACAGTAGATACACTTTAAGAGTAGCTCATAATTTTGGAATGTTATGGAAAAAACATGGCTTCCTTACTTCCAGTGAAAATAAAATTTTGAATGGCTCCTATTTTCAAGAATTACCAAATGTGGTACTTTTACCAGACACTTTAGCTATTAAGATCCCAAGACATACTAAACTTGACTCCCTGGAAGCTAAGGAAAATCACTGATATTTCTTCAGGGAATGCTGCCTTTAAAGAGACCAACAGCAGCCAAACTTCTATTATGGTGCAAAGGGCTCCTTCTCCAAATATTAATTTAGAAAAACTGGTTAGAGAAGTCCAACAATTGGCCTCAGAAAAAGGAAAACAAGATTGGCAATTCAACAATTCTTGGTTTGATAAAGAGAGAAAGCTCTGGTTTGGACTATATAACCACTCTGTCTTACCAGACACTCTAAAATTCCAATTCCTCAACCCTATACATGCATTAAACCATAGGTCTACTGAGAAAATGATAGCCTTCGTGAATCAATACTGGTGGGGAAACATTAACAAGGCCGTAAAAGGTGTCTCCTTCAGTTGTCCAAAGCATAACCCAGGGAAGTTCATACTGCTCCTAAACCTTTGAAACTGCCTAATGGACCATTTGAGGTCTGGCAAGTGGATTTCATACAACTTCCTCTGCATAATGGATATAAATACATTTTAGTCATGATCTGTGTTTTCACACTGGACTGGAGCCTTCCCTTATAGACAGGCTACTGTTTCTTCTGTGAATAAGCTCCTTTCGGAAAAGACTACCTCAACCTGGGGAACTCTTTTTGAACTTCATGGTGATGGAGGAACCCATTTTACTGGCCAGGTGCTTTGACAAGTCTCTGCTGTTTGGGTGGTTTTAAAGCACTTTCACTGAGCTCTCCACCCTCAATCCTGTTTTAGTCGAACACACTAACAACATTATTGAGACTCAATTGGCAAAGCTGGTAGAGGCCCTCTAAATGCTTTGACCAAAATTGTTGCCATTGGCCCTGCTAAATTTCAGATACACCCCTTTTGGAATTTATAAAATCTCACCCTTTGAGATAGACACCATTAGAAATAGTCACAAGACACCCAATGACCTTGGCTCCTGCCTCTTTTGACCCACAACTGATAAATGGAGAGATACTCCAATATTGCAAAGACCTACTTGCTTCTATTAAAAATAGCCATGTTTTGGTAGAGGTATGTTTTCACAGTGTCCTCTTGGGAGATGAAGCATCACACTTTATAACCTGGAGATTTTGTCTTTTGAATTACAGACCTCCAGAAAAAGTTTCTTCAATCTTGTTGGAAAGGCTCCTATCAGGTGCTGCTCAGCAACCCCTGTGCCACCAAACTCCAAGAAATAAATGCTTAGATTCATGTGACAAACCTAAAGAAAGTACCAAACTCTGACTGGACCTACACATCATCTGGTAACCTGAAAGTAAAGATTTCCTAGAAATGAAGCAGATGACATCTGAGGAGACAGCTTTCCCAAGATATCTGGGCCAGGCTTGTTGGAATTTTCTTGTCAAACCTTTGGCTATTATATAAAAGATAATCTCCAATATCTGTGATTTTGGCAACATATACTTTAGATAAAAAGTGCCTGAGAATTCTCCCTCCTACCCCTTCTTGTTATTCAAATGTGACCTTACTAAGTTTTCAATTTGCTCACTGTTTCTCTGATGTGAGACAGTACACCCAGGAAATGTCCTTCCTAACACAGAGAAATAAAAGGCTGAGGAAACTAGAAAAACTGACTTTTGATCAGTGATGGTTTCAGAGAAAGATCTTGATCAAAAGGGAAAATGTAAAAAACTCTTTAAATAGAAACCTCAATTAAGTAGAGTCGGGAAACCAGCAGGGGGAGCTCTCATGTCCTTCAACCTTAGCAGAGCCCAAATGGAAGAAGAGAGACTCCTCTTCTTTCCTGGTAAGGACTCATCCGATGTAAAGCCATGCATGGACTCTGTTTACTACAGCCCGCAACTTAATTTTCTCCTCCACAAACCATCCTCCCTGTCGTGCTGTGTGGGAGACTTGCACATGGCTAACTACGTTTGCAGACCCACGTTGCAATCCTCTGCTGATTCTGAATAAGCCCATCTTTTCTGGGGAAATATCCCACAGTCTATTTGTTTCAGGTCAACACAATCCAGAAGGAAGATATCGACAATAAACAACACACACAGTAATAAGCAGATAATATAGTATCACAGAAGATAACAAGTACTGGCAAAAATTAAAAATGGAACAAGTTGATGCAGATTTGGAGGAGGAAAATTAATTGTAATCTTAAATGGGAAGGTTAAGATGAGCTTCACTGAAAAGGTAAGAGTTATTGAAGCACTTGATGGTGAGACAGTTCACCTGAGGGAATTAAGATAGCTGGGAGAGGAGTGTTCTCAGGAAAGGGACAAAGAGAAGAAAACTAAGGAGATAGCATACTTGGAATTTTTGAGAAATAGAAGGAAAGCATTGTGTCTGAAACAGAGTCATCAAGAAAAGAAAATTGGTGATGTAACGAACAGATTCTGAAAGACCTTTTAGGGTCATGTAACAACCATGGCCTTTTACTCTAAGTGAAATGGGAAGTAAGATAGAGTTTGAGTAGATGTTTGACATTATATATCTTATGTTTGAAAAGATCGCTCTGGCTCCTCTCCTGAGAATAAACATGGAATGGGGTTGGTGGGCAAGAGTAGAAACAAGGAGGTCTGTTAGAGGGCTTTGCACTAACACTTGTGATCAACGGTGATGGTTCTGACCAGGGTGATTAGTGGTAGAAGTGATGTGAAGTGGTTAGATTTGAAATATATTTCTCTCATGCCCCACAGTAAATACATTCAGCTCACCTGTTAATTCTATATTAAAATTATATCCAGAGTCTGATTTTTTTTTTTATCACCTTCTGTACTACCATCTTGATCCAAGTCACATTTGGTCTGTGCCTCCTATGTGGCTCCAACCCTTCCCACTCCCCACTCACTTCCATCACCATGAAACAATTAGAGTGATTCCTTAACACATAAATCAGTCATGCCTTCTTTTCAAAATTTCCAGGAGCTTTCCATTGTATTTAGCGTAAAAGCTGAAGTCCATAAAATGGCCAAGAGAAACATATTAGGGTTGAAACATCATTTAAATCCTTAGCCTCTTCTGCTTCTCTCTCAAGTGTTTCTACCTTGTTCTTCTCTAGCTCACTCTAGTATATTTTAGTTACTATTCCTTCTACTTAGATATGTCTTCTTCAGATGTCTATATAATTAAATTCCCTCCTGTATTTCCCTTTATTTTTTAACAAATGTCACCTTATCAGAGAAGACTTCCCAAGTCATTTAAAAGAAAGCAAGGAAGAAGGAAGGAAGGAAGGAAGCAGAAAGAAAGAGAGGAAAGAAGACAGAGAATAAGATAGATGAGAAAAAGGCATACCTCTTTATCAAAGGAAATTGAACTAAATTACTACTAGTCTTATGAAAAGCGATGTTTCATAACATCTATGTGAAATGTTTCCTAGATATTAATGGATGTGTATATCATAATAGTTTGTTGTATTTATAAATGGCTCAGTGTCTAGGGAGGCCTCCATATAGTCATGAGTAACTCATTTCCTTGAGTCAACACCTAACATGTCTTTTCTTTGGATTATAAAATTTTAACAGCATCTTAATTCATTAAAAATATAATAATATATAACTATATATAGTAAATAATAAAAATTATATAAAAACAAATATATCTATAATTTCATTTATTTCTACAAATAGAAATAAGCTTTATTCTATTGTACAGTTTTACTGTTTTAAATTAGTATTACTTTCATTAGAAGACAAATGAAATATATTTTTCACATACTATAGGATCAAGTATAATACAAATGATTTATGATTAATTCAGTAATTTTAAAACATAAAGATAAAAGTAAGGCAAGTATTCAAATAGAGCTGTAGGTTCAGATATGCTAATACAGCCTTAATATGACAAAATTCTAAAGCATCCAGTAATTCCTGTTCTTTCTGTAAATTCACAGATGGAGGTGAGATTCCATTTATTCTACCTTACAAGGATATAAATTCTTTGAGGCCTTCTTTATTATAGTTCCATAATTCTTCTTTAGAAAAAGGCAGAGTCTACATTACTTCTTTTGTAAAGATCATTGAAGAATCAATAAGTAACATTCTAAATTCATTCTTCACATCAGCAGTCTCCCTTTCTGCTCTCTCCTCCTGACAGACTTTTCTGTACAAAACCATCTGAGGTTGTCACTAAACCTTCAGCATCGGGTTTCCCTAGTAACGAAAAGCCTTTTTCTTTCTCCCACTGTCTATATCTGAATTAAGAAAAAGAAATTCAATTTGTAATAATCCCTGAAAACATAAGTAAACACTCAGTCAGACACATATGAAGTTAGCAATGAAAATGGTGAGTTACAAATGTAATTGGAAATAACTAAATTGTGGAGGAGTATTTTGCTTATGGATTTATACAAAGCTCCAGATGGTAGCTTTCTGTATTCATCTCCAGATTAGCTAAATAAAGGCCAAGCCTTATGTTAGCCTGCACATGGCTTTAATGAGCTTACACTTACACTGCTACAGGTTAGGGCTTTTAGTGCTTCATTTCAGGAATCACATATAAAAGAAAACTTATTTGACTAGGGTTCTGAGAAAAAAAGTGATATAGCATAGGCATGTACAGACATTAACAGTAATCAGAAGTGTCCCAGGGTTGCAAGCTTCCTTGGCTAATGGTTGAAAATCAAGGGTAAGTTGTATTTGATTCCACCTAGAAATTACTTTCCTATTAAAAGATAACAAAACTGCCTAGCTGAATACAACCTAAAAGATCTCTAATAGCCATCAGAAGTGTTTATTTAAACAACTATTTTTACCTGTTCTCTACAAAACCTTTTAGCAAAATCTTCTTTGTCATATGCTTAAAGATATTCATTGTATTTAAGTCAAGAAAAAATTGCTTTGTATTCTTTGGATCTGCAAAGAGTATAATTTTCAACTCCTCTGAGCAATAGAATCTGGGGGATTGCCAAGAGTCTTCATTTAATCACAAAGTGCTTATGATAGCTTCAAATTTTTAAAGTTTTCTACCATTGTCTACCAGCATACAGAGTGCTCTGAAATGTCAGTTGCAAAAGAACTTGTATAGTTTTCACACCTTGTTTACAATGTTAATCATAAATTTGGAAATACTTAAACCAGTGTTTTGAAAGTGCCTTTTATTCTCATGTTAATGTTCTCTAGTTTCCCCCCCTTGATGATACTCTAGAGACAGAATTTCCTTTTGATGCTGTTATTAATTTAACTTTCCTATAATTTATCAGATACTTATTTTTAAAAAGAAAATGTAAAAGAGTTTTAAATGTTACACACTCTTACCTCATTAACACCCTGCCAATCTCATTTTACTATTTAAGTGATTTATTGTTCAATAGGAATCATCAGTACTAGTTAACTCTTAAGATTTTAATTAATTTTAAAATATTTTGTTAATTATTGAAATATTCAAGAAATTATGAGTTTTGAACCACTAATAATTGCTTAGTACATTATATTAAAATGACAAGACTATTTCTTAAAGTAAGTGTGAACTTTATTTTAAAAATTAATCTAATAGTATTATAAAATATTGTCATGGAGACTAATATGAGTATATGTTTTTTTTCTATTATTCTGCATAAAGTTGACTAAATGTTGAATTTCATAAAATATGTATGATGCTCAATATTGATACATGCATATAAATTTTGTAATGTAGTGTAATTCTATATGTATGCTATCATTTCTAATGGATATTTTTATTTAATATTTAAGTAACAATGATGTCAGTTTATATTATTAACAAGATTCAGGTTATACAATACTACTAGTGGATTAAGTGTGTTTATATTCTCAAGAAAAAATTGCTGTGGTTAACAACTCAGGTTTTTAAGAAATTATTAACAGACTCTTCTAGTCTTTACCTTTCTGGGATGGTATGTTACAATTAAAATTTTAATTGGCTTTTGGCTCTTATAAACTAAAGAGATGTTTAGATCACTTTGTCTCTATTTAGAAATGAAAAAGCCACAATCTTGATTTAATCTTCACTAAAACAGTTTTATAATTATTAATAATAAATTTTACTCAGTGTTCAAGAACTCAAACACCTGAAAGAAGAAAATTGCATGTTTCAGCAGCTAAAAAACAAATTAACAAACAAAAACAAAAAAAGAGCAAAGTTTTAAGATTTTGTGCATTATAACTAACTGGATAATACAATTTGTGAGGACATGGAACAACCACAGCTCCCTTCCTTCTCACTGAATCCTCAAAACTTGATACCAAACCTGTCATTTGGAGGGATTGAACAAATATTGAATTAGCATGTTAAAAAAACAAAACTGAATTGAGTAACTCAGTCCCACATTCCACTTCTATTGTTGTTTTAAAACAATAGTAAGTTTATCTCAGGATATTGAATCTAGTTCCCTGTGCTACACAGTAGGGCTTTGTTGTTTATCTGTTCTACATATAATAGTGTGCATCTGCTAATCCCAAATTCCCAGTCCATCCCTCCCTCATGTCCCCTCCCCCTTGGCAACCACAAGTCTGCTCTCTATGTCTGTAAGTCTGTTTCTAAGTTCATTTGTGTCATATTTTAGATTCCACATGTAAGTGATATCACATAGGGCATCCATGTTGCTGCAAATGGCATTATTTCATTCTTTTTTATACTTCAATTTTTTTAAAAAAAATAGTAAGTTTCTTAGGGAAAAAAGAAAAAGAGGAAAGAAACCAACAAAGGAAGGGAAACATTTCTGGTGGAGACTTGCTAAGGAGCCCTGAGCATATTAGGCTTGCCATCAGCTGTTCCAGACTTACATTTTCACCTTACGTGACACAGGTCCTTAGATTTCTGCCAGGTTCTTGCCCTGAAAAGCAGCACCCAAAGTGTTCATTGTTCCCCATGTATGGCCCAAGTTGTCAGGAGGATAATCACTTAATAATCACAATAAAAACATATATATTATACTTGTTGGGGCTTATGGAAATTTCAGTGTTGCCCATATATTCTTGGAACAGGCAGTCTAGTCAAATTTAAATCTTTTTGTTACTTTCTATCCTAACTGATATAAGTAAATGCTTTATTTCACTTCTATCTCTATGTAATGAGATCCCCAAAGTGAAAATAATAAAGAATACAATTTCATAAAAACTGTGTGTTCCCAGAGAAAAGTCTACCTTCAGAGGTCATAAAGCGAATATTTGTGAAGGTCTTTTCTTGAAAATAATGCTGAAGAAACAGTGCTTATGTTTGAATAAACAATAGAAACACAAATTATTGAATTATGACTCAGGCTGTATATTGGTTTTCACTTAAGGAGAGCTTAGAGGGTATCATGTCTTGGAGGGTTGAACAGCTTCCTCCTGTTTTGAGAAAACTGATTTGAGGTCATACTGTGGTGGGTCCCGTTTTCCAGGTCATGCTCATTTTAACAAAGTACATTTTCTAATGTGGATGATCAGAACAGTAGTTATTAAATTTATGGTGCTAACTTTACTGAAGAAAGAGAAGGTGTTCAGCCTTTGGTTTTACACTTTATATAATTTGGAAAGCTGCTCAGAAATCAAATATAATTGAAGGTTAAGTTATAAATTTGTCCATCTTATTTTACAACAAGAAATAGAATGGCATCAGAATCTCCATCAGGCACATGCTCTTCCTTTGAAAAAAGAAATGTAAACCTGAATTATGATCATAACTATACTTTTTGAATTTAGAATGTGAATAAGGGAACTATTAGTTTACCATGAGTTGAGTATGCACTCTGAAGTCAGAACAACTGTTTGAAAACTCTTACTTTGTCACATTAACTTTGCAAATTAGAGCAAATAATTTTTCTCATTCATGAAATTGAGATAAAAGTACATATCTCATCTGGTTGAGTTGAGGAGTAAATAAAATATTGTATGTAATATGCTTACCACAGTATTTGTGAATTAACTATACGTGAGGGATTATGAGTTATTATGTGGGTTGCATGCTTTATTGCACAAAGAATGCCCAAAGCAACTGTGTGCACATTGGTTATATATTTAACACACTGGGATTGTACCAGTAGGGTTTTATGTCAGAATGTGACCCTCCTTAGAAACTGGTTGCTTTCATGGCTTCATTTCAGCTTCCTTCTCAAGGACCCCCACTACCAATTCACTCAGTCATTCTCCAGACATGCTAATATTGCCCTTATGAGATTACAGCCAGATCTGACAGTCTCGGAAGACATCTTAAAAGTGACCCTGGGGCTTCCCTGGTGGTGCAGTGGTTAAGAGTCCACCTGCCGATTCAGGGGACACAGGTTCGTGCCCCAGTCCGGGAAGATCCCACATGCCGTGGAGCGGCTGGGCCCGTGAGCCATGGCCGCTGAGCCTGTGCTTCCGGAGCCTGTGCTCCTCAACAGGAGAGGCCACAATAGTGAGAGGTCCGCGTACCACAAAAAAAAATAAAAAATAAAAAATAAACTCGCTCTACTGAATACAAATACAATTAATAGGGGAAAAAGATCCTTTTCCTTTTGAAAAAGCAAAATCAAAGAGACAAGATAGAGAAATACTCCCTCCAGAACAAGAGTAAACAAGAGAGCCAATGAGCATAGCATGGGGAGAAAACTGCTCCCAGCCTCCTTAGCACCTGTGTGTGGAGAGAATGACTTCTGAGAGACCAGTCATTACCCTAGAGGGCACAACATGCTGAGATTATCTTGTTGGCCTCAGCCTGATGTTAGACATTTAATATTGCCTTTGTGGATTTACACTGGAGCCAGAGAAATATGCTTAGTTATTAAAGGAATGCAACTAAATACATCATAAAATATCCCTAAACTGTGATGAAATTACAAAGTTTTCTACTAAAAATAAATGCCTCCATATATGTGTGTATGCTTTGATTCATTTATTTACTTATTCAGCAAACTGTTGTGTGCATGTATGTTCCCTGCACTTTTCTAGGTTCTGAGAAAACAGGAATTAATTTGAGAAGAAAGGATTCTAATCTTGTTAAGCTTTTATTTCTGAAGAGGAACAGAAAAATCAACATACAAATAAAAAAGAAAATAATCAGTGATAAACCCTATAAAGAGAATTCAAATCTAGTGGGGAACCATTGCCTGTGTGGGTGCTTTTGAGTGCGTGGTCAGGAGGCGCCTCAAAAGTTGACATTTAAACAGACATCTTAACAACAGGGAGGTGCACTGGCCACCCAAATAGCAGAGAAAGGAACACCTAGGCAAATGGCAGGAACAGTGCAAATACCCTGAGTAGGGGACAGTATGGCATAATCAACTGTAGCACAGCCTGCAAAAAGGAACTCAGTACTGGATGCATTTGAAGAGAAGGCACGAGTCAGAGCCTGCTCTAGACCTTGGTAGGAGATCTGCAGGTACTAAAATGGGCAAATGAAAGCTGGGAGATTATTTTTTTTTAACAGAAGAGACGTATTATTGGTCAGTCTCTTAAAAATGATCAGTGTGGCAGTTTTGAGGAGAATGGATTGCAGAGAGATGGGCAAAATGAAGGAGGATAGTAGAGGAACAAGAAAAATAGATCTCTGGATTCTTCTGCATTTTCTCCCAGTATTAATAGGACTTCATTTCTTCTCAATGTTTGAGTTTTTCCATGTGGAATTCATTTTGGCGTAAGAACTAAAATAGAATACATCTTATTATTGTATACATAGTTAGCCTCTTGCCTCAGTGTCATTTGTTGAATATTGAAAGGATGATTCAAAATATTTGTAGATCCATAATCAAAGAAATTACTCAGTACTCATTGAGGAAAATGAGTTGAAAAGTGCATGCAAGGATTCCTCTCCCAAATACATACCTCAGGGTAATTCTTGCAAAGATCCATGCAAAGATGCTGTATATGGCAACAGGGAGCTGGAATCATCCTGTGTATCCATCTCTAAAATAATGGATACATAAAATGTATTGAATCATACTATGAAATGCCACACAGCAATTGCAAGCAATAAACCAGATATGTGACATGGATTGGTACCTAAACAATGCTGGATAAAAAAACTAGGACACAGGTGGAATTCCTAAAACCCTAATGGAATTGAAACACACAGAAACCACACCATATTTTATAAGGATACATTTAAGCTTAAGAACATATATCAAACACATCACTAATGGTTTCCTCTGAGAGAAAGGCAATGGGCAGGTATTACGGAAGTAGAGAAAAAATGAAACATGAAATGGGCCTTGTGATGAGCAGTAATTTTGATGTATTAATTGTAAGGAGAAATATAAGGTGCACTCCAATATCAGATGTGACAAATGTGGAAAAGTGTGCCCTAGATTTGATGACATATGGTAAACATTACAGCTTAACATAGAATAAGAAAAAGCATTTCATTCAATACTACCATAAGATTTTAATATATGTTTTAAGCTTTAAAATTTTAAATATATGTTTTAAAAGTTAAAATAATTAAAATGTGACAAGATATTTAACATACATGTAACCATGGTCTCCCATTTAACCTTAGGATGTTTCTGTTTTAACCTGGACCGGTTGTTTTACAGTTGTCACAAGCAGACTCTGCCTCCTAATCTCTACCACTAAAATCTTTTCCCTCCTTTACCCACATCACTGGCACAGTCTTGGTACAAGTTCTTATAGTCCCTTGTTTGGATTATTGCCATAGTTTTCCTAATTGGTCTCATAGGGTCTGGTCTTGTTGGAAGCTATAAAACTGCATGATCTTTCCAAAAATGCAAATGTGATTATAACTCCCTTTTTAAAACTCTTTTGATGTTTATACATTGCCTCAAGAATAAAATCCAAACTCAGCTTGGTTGTTAGTATATGACCTTCATTGTCTGGTCTTTGATTACCACCCCTTTCCCATATCCTACCATGTCCTTCCAGCCTTTCTTCTCCAGCCATTCTTGTTCTCTTATAATTTTCTTCATTTTAGAGAAGAATGCCAGTAATTTACCCTTCTGACTCTTCACTGACTATAACCTAATCAGTTAAAAGCTCTCAATGCCTTAGGATGAATGGAGGACCCAGATCAGGTTGTTTAACAGCTATTCTGTGTACTCATGTCAGACACTCTCTGTGTATAAACCTAGGATCTCACTACTGCTCATCTCTTGACTCCTGTGTCTCTTCACCTCACTGTGAACTCCTTCAAAGGAAAGTCTGCATCTAAATTTTTCTTGCAATCAAGCAGTGCCTAGTATGATTCATAACATAAAGTAGAATTCAAAAATATTCATTTAGTAAAGGAAATTTGTAATTATCTTCAATTAAAAATAAAATATGTTTTTAAAATAAAAAATGACTTGTAAAATACCAATACACAACTTTGAAAAATTTTGGAAATGGTAAAACTATGCGAAGGTCAACTTCATTATGAGCACAAATAAGCATCCAAGAAACCCCATTCACCCAAATTCAAAACAATAACAACGACAAAAATATAAACATGATGATAAATGAAAAAATGTGCAAGTGGAGTGTAATAAATTAAACTGGTCTAAATCAAGTGTCATTGTTAACATTAATTAAGAGGTAAGAAAATTCAGAAGAAACATTTAAATAAGACGTAAATTTAATTGATGAATAGCATATAAGACCCATGATTGATCAAAGGTGAGCACTTGGGTGATTTTGTTTAACTTACTTGACTAGTTTGAAGTCTTAGTTTAGGAAATTAATAATAAGTAATCTGTTCTGAACACTATCAAGAAGACTTATTCCTTAGCCCTCCCTATGATGAAACAATCCTTGTTAACTGCTTTCTGTGGGGGATTTTAGAAAAAATCAAAACTCTGGAATTAAGGTAGCAAAAACCATGCTGATGCAAAGGTCATGGAATTTCAGTTAGGAAATGCATATGAGGAGTCAAAGAATAATGTATATAGACGTGTGGCTTGGTAAGTGCCTCAGTACTCCAGGTCACGGGAACCAGGGGGTGCAGGGAAACACACAAAGCAGTAGTGCAGACATAGCAGCGTTGTGAACACACTCAAGGAAATTGTGAGACAAGCATTCAGGGACTTAATCTGGGTTAGATGGAGTATAAATGATGAACACCTTCTTAATTAATTTTGGAATATCACAAATAATTGTGAATAGTCTTTATTAGTTTATATCCTCTGTCAATTTGTACTCGGGGAAAAATCATAATTACTAATAAAACAGGATTTTAATTTATTTTTTATTTTATTTTTAGAGTACTAATTACATAAGGCCCTCAGGTATTTTGAGTTAGTTACAAATCCTTTCATTAGATGTTGCAGCTATTTACTACATTATGACAAATATTTTATTAAATCTACCTGATCTCTGTTTATAGACAGAGATTATCCTTTCTCATTTAAGAAGTAAAAGAACTTAGATATTTCAATGCAAATAACATATATATATTATTTATATTAATATAAAGATTTATCTTTTGTGTGTATATCTATATCTATCTATATCTATATTTTTTTATTTTATTTTGCCTAAGTGCTTAGTAAGACAACCATTTTTTATGAATAACTAAGGCGCCACTTGCACCTTTGCCTGACAAATGGGTATTATCTAGATACATTATTTGAAATACTAGAGTCCTTCATCCAGATAGTGATTTACACACCATCCTCCCTGTCAGGGACACACAAATATTATATTACTGTGCTAGTATAAGAAGCTCATCAGATGGACAAGTATTTTAGCAGCTCTTTTTAAACTGTAAGGCATGTAAATAAGTTACTTATTATCTTGTGTATTAATTGGGGTAATGCAGTATCTTTGAAATATCACATATTAGCTTGATTTCTAGGTTCTGAAAATATGTTCTTTTGCCTTAAAACCTTTGGCTATGGATACAATTTATTAGGCATTGGGCATACTGACAGGTTGTGACTAAGGTAGATGAAGTGACATGATTTCACGTTTTCATTGATGAATGCTTGGTGCTGTTTCCATTTCCTAATTTTATTACTTCACAAACCAGGCTCTTCTACCATTTAGAATAATTTTTGTTTTTGTTTTTGTTTTCAAATTTTAAATGCCTAAGACCTAATCATCTGGTAAAAACTGAGAAAGAGAAAAAATATTGTAGGTTGTTTATTTTGATTTTAAACTTGGTGGGAAAAATGCTTAGGTCAAACAGAAATAAAATGCATAGTTGTAGTATTTTTCTCTTTGGGCTTGTAAACATTTACCTATATTGTTTACAATGAGTCTCATAAGATTAGCAAATCAAATTGATGGATGATCAATGTCTGTTCTATTGAGTAACTGCTTATGTAGACAGACTAGCAGATCAGATCCTCCACAGTCACTCAAGCCTGACAATCACATGTGCATTGTGAAGCACGCTTGCAATGAAAACTTACTGTAAAAGCCACCTTGTGTGAAACTGTACTTAACGTGAATTCAATTTAGCATGTGAAAGAAAAAATTTTTAATGTCTAAAGTATATGATGAAGCAGCTATAACTACAAATACATTTTGAACATTAACTTTTCCATTTTAATTATTAGCAATTATTAATCATAATTTTGAAACTAAGAGGATAAAGATACATTTTTATCCACACTGAATTCACTGGCGCATATATATATATATATATATATATATATATATATATAGTCTATTTTAAAGGTTAAAAACATATACTATTTATTTGATCTTAATTTTAAAGAGGGAAAGTCTATAGAATAAATAGCAATTCTATATTCTAAACATTCTGAGAGATTAATTTTCTTTGTCTTTTTCTTGAGAGATTTTAAATTCTCAATTCATTTTTTTGTAAGCAATATGTATTAAAATTAACTGTAACTTAATTAAAAAGACAAAATAATTTTTGAATTATTTCTTTATGTGAAAATTATTCTATTTTTATAATTTACAAGATTCATGGACCATTTTACATTTGCCAGTGAGATAAATTGTACTACACTTTTACATATTTTTTAAAAAATTGAAAATTTAGGAAAATGTCTATATTCTTAGTTCTCCACATGTTTTTCACTAATTTTTATTCATTTGCTTATTTAATTTATCAAAAACAGAGGAAGTGATTTGAAATACTGACAACAGCTAAGAAAATCAAAACTCTTCGTAAAATATATTACACAAATGCAACTAGATTACTTTCAAAATAAATTATAAAATCAGATTAAAATGACCAACTTTGAGAATTTTCTAATAGACATATAGTATATTTATGTAATATATATGACATTAAATTGTACTTTAGTATCAGTTTGTACTCTAAGCCAAATATGGTAATAATAAGTAAAGATATTCAGATAAATGCTGAAGGATTTTTTTTTTACCAGTACATGACATATTTTAATCCATCTCTGAGAATTTGCCTGAAAGTGTTTAATGAGATCATAGGTGTTGGCTAGGGAACCAAGGTCAGAAGTTTTGAATAATAGAATAGAATTTTTAACTTTCATTCAATATTACCTGCTGGAGGCAAAAGAAACCTTTGTTTTATAAGACTGCTGAGTTGGAAAGCAACCTATTAGGTCAGCTTATAAAATTTTTCTGGCCAAAATAGGACAGAGCATTCCCTTCCAGTATAATAACCATGCATTGTAAAATAGATCCCTTATGAGACTAATCCCAATGGAAATCTAGGATTTTATGAAGATTTAGAATAAACATTTTTTACCAAATTTAAGAATAAAATGCCAGAATTATAGTTAACTTGCCAGTTCTAAACATTTTGTAAAAATACAGAGCTCTGTGTGTATTTAAATATTCACAGAATATAGACCAGCCAAAATGCCACTATATAACTGTATAATTATGTTTATATAACTCCATACTTGACAAATGAATTAAAGTTTTCCATAAAAGTCAATATAAAATCAGTTTTCTGATAGAATTTTATCATCCGTGCAGATATGTCCTTATAAAATGAACATTATAAAGTCACATTTAAACATAACTTGCTAAGGTAGGAAGGCAAAGTGTGAAGAATGATAATTATTGATTCCTGTTTTTTTCAGTAGGTACAAATTGACTATGGTTATCACACAACCCTTTCTCCCTCACTGACTTCTATCACCCTCCTGTTCTCCCACTGTAAAGTCTTATCACATGATACATGAAGAAAAATGAAGAGTATTGTATCTTAAACATATCCAACAAATGAAGTAGTATTTCTTAGAATCCTTAAATTGAGGCTGACTTTATGAAATGATAGAGAAAAGTAACATGAGGCCTGCCTTTTAAAACACAAAATTGTGTTTTAACACCATTCCTTGTTAACTATACACCTTTTGAAATTTTCAGGAAATATAAATAATACTACTCTAAGATTATTTGTCATAATCTCACCAAACAGAATGATTAATACCATGAATTGTCTCTTTTCTTATAATTTTGCAATCTATACTTAACATTGCCATGAGGGTGATATTTTTAGAATACACACATGACTCCATTGAAAATTCCTGTGTTGCCCAATCATCTAAGAAACAGAATATACATTTATTTCTAAGCACCTAGCCAACCTCTTTGCCTTTGCAGAGGACATTTATTCCAGCAATACTCCAATAATACTGAAGAAGATGTAGCTTCCCTGTAAAATGTAGATTTTGATCATATTATTGCCTCTGCTCTCTTTCAATTCTTTCTAAGCTTTCAGATCTCACCTCTAATTCTCCCTCATTCTGAAATCTTCTCAGACTTTACCAGGGAGTTTAAGGAATTTTCCTGTCATATATTTAGCAAACTTTTAGTCATTATAGCAAATTTTATACTTTGTTATATTTTTTCTCATGGAACTCCGTCTGTTTCTGAGATTAAAAATACACTGAGAGTTGGGAAAGCATATTTTCTTCTTTGTATTCTCAATCTGACATAGGAGGACAAAATATTAATAAATAACCAATGTCTAAAAGCTTTACAAATATCTATCTTTTAAGTGCATAACAACACAATGACTTACCTAGTTGGTAGTTAACATCTTTCTGTACAAGTTCATCAATCTGCAGAAGGTCAAATAACCAGTCAGTATTAGAACTGGGATTCCAAGACAGATAGGATGACCTCAGAGTATAAACTCAATGGTATTTAGAATTAGGGTTACCTGAGCTGTGCTGCCTCGACACTGCTGATTACTCAGGGACAATGTTCTCAACCTAGAAATTAAGACCATGCAGGGATACGGATACCTTAGTTTGTCTAGGTGTAAATATTTATCTCTCTTTTTTTTTTTTTTTTTTTTTTGTGGTACACGGGCCTCTCACTGTTGTGGCCTCTCCCGTTGCGGAGCACAGGCTCCGGACGCGCAGGCTTAGCGGCCATGGCTCAAGGGCCCAGCTGCTCCGCGGCATGTGGGATCATCCCGGACCGGGGCATGAACCCGTGTCCCCTGAACCCGTGTCCCCTGCATCGGCAGGCGGACTCTCAACCACTGCGCCACCAGGGAAGCCCCATATCTCTCTGTTTTTTAAACCACTTTATTGAGGTCTGATTAACATACAAAAAGCCATCCATAAAACTTAATGAGTCTGGAGATAAGTACACAGTACAGGGATGAAACTATCACCACAATCAAAGTCATGAGCATATCACCTATAAAATTTCCTCTAACCTCTTTATTATTTACTTCATTTTTTGCTGATAAAAACACAACCTTAGCAAATGTTTAAGTATACAATATAGTATTATTTACTCTAGGTACTATGATGTACATAGATCTCTAGGGATTATTCTTCCTGCATGATGAAAACTTTGTACATTTTGATCAATACTTCCTTGTTTTCCCTTCCCCCCAAGCCCCTGGCAACCATGATTCTAGTCCCTGCTTCTTTTTTGTTGTTGTTGCCTTGTTTTATTTGTCTATATTTATACCAATATCACACTGTCTTAATTATTAGAGCTTTGAATAAGCTTTAGTTAGGTAGTATAAGTCTTCCTATCTTATTGTCTTTTTTTTTTTTTAATCGGAGTATAGTTGCTTTACAATATTCTGTTAGTTTCTACTGTACAGCAAAGTGAATCAGCCATATGTATTCATATATCCCCTCTTTTTTGGATTTCCTTCCCATTTAGGTCACCACAGACCACCGAGTAGAGTTCCCTGTGCTATACATTAGATTCTCATTAGTTAGTTATTTTATATGTAGTATAAAATATACATAGTAGTGTATATATGTCAATCCCAATCTCCCAGTTCATCCCACCCCCCTTTTCCCACTTGGTATCCATATGTTTGTTCTCTACATCTGTGACTATTTCTGCTTTGCAAATAAGATCATCTATACCATTTTTCTAGATTCTACATATATGCATTAATATCTGATATTTGTTTTTCTCTTTCTGACTTATTTCACTCTGTAAGACAGTCTCTAGGTCCATCCACATCTCTGCAAATGACAAAATTTCATTCCTTTTAATGGCTGAGTAATATTCCATTTTATATATGTACCCCATCTTCTTTATCCATTCTTCTGTTGATGGTCATTTAGGTTACTTCCATGTCCTGGCTATTGCAAGTAGTGCTGCAATGAACATTGGGGTGCATGTACCTATTTGAATTATAGTTTTCTCTGGGAATATGCCCAGTAGTGGGATTGCTGGGTCATATGGTAGTTCTCTTTATAATTTTTTAAGGAACCTCCATACTGTTCTCCATAGTGGCTATATCAATTTACGTTCCCACCAACAGTGCAACAGAGTTCCCTTTTCTCCACATCCTCTCCAGCATTTATTGTTTGTAGATTTTTTGATGATGGCCATTCTGACCAGTGTCAGGTGATACCTCATTGCAGTTTCGATTTGCATTTCTCTAATAATTAGTGATGTTGACCATCTTTTTAGGTGTTTGTTGGCCACCTGTATGCCTTCTTTGGAGAAATGTCTACCTAGGTCTTCTGCCCATTTTTTGATTAGGTTGTTTGTTTCTTTGATATTGAGCTGCATGAGCTGTTTGTATATTTTGGAGATTAATCCTTTGTCAGTTGCTTCACTTGCAAATATTTTCTACCATTCTGAGGGTTGTCTTTTCATTTTGTTTATGATTTCCTTTGCTGTGCAACAGCTTTTAAGTTTAATTCAGTCCCATTTGTTTATTTTTCTTTCCATTGCTCTAGGAGGTGGGTCAAAAAGGATCTTGCTGTGATTTATGACATAGAGTGTTCTGCCTATATTTTCTTCTAAGAGTTTTATAGTGTCTGGCCTTACATTTAGGTCCTTAATCCATTCTGAGTTTATTTTTTTTTGATGGTGATAGGGAGGGTAGTCCCTGCTTCTATGAAAACATTTCTTTAAAAAAAAAAAAAAAACCTAAATAGGTCTCTTTGCACATTAATCAAAGAGATTAAATTTATATCATGACTTCAAAGGACAAAACTGTAATAGCCAAACAGCACTGTAGTTAAGCTCCATAAACATTAAAAACAGTTAAATAGCAATGTAAGTAGAGTGCATATATTTTATTTTTCATGCTTTTTAAAGAAGCTTTTTTAGCTGTAGAACAAAGCTTCATATTCCTTGTTTTGATCTTAGATATTGTCTTTCTTCTTCATCCTCCCTGTGGAGTTTCATGTTGGTCCATGACCATAGTGTCCAAATTAGAACATTCTAGAAAGCAATAAACACTAAAACAATTAAAACAAAGACAAATCTATAGGACATCCCATGTTATGCAGTCTCCTAGATCTCATTGCATTTACTTAGTGTCCCTTTTTTAAAGTGCAATCTAAACTCAGATACATAAAAGCAAGTCTTTACAGCCCCTATTTTTCTTTCCTAATTTTAGCTCTCATCATTTTTGTACTTAAAAATTCACAATTATCACAGTCTTAATACTTCTCTAATAATAATCATCACACTTGTGACTTAAGTAGATTTTACTATAAAATAATTTTTCTTTTTATAGAACCTCATTTAAGAAATCAGAATGGTACTAAAAAAAAAAGGCCCCTTAAAAGCCATATAACCTCTTTTATTTAGCATTGTCTAAACCAGGACTACTACAGTTCTGTTTTTAAACTATGGCTCAAGTCTTATGAGAGAAGAAGAAGAAGGAGGAAAAGGTGAAGGAGATGAAAGGGAAGAATAAAGGGGCTAATTTTTGAGGTCTAAGCCTCAACCAGAGCCTCAATTCTAACATATCTTCCTTAATTTCATAAGCTTACAGGGTTACAAAAAACTCAACATTATATAAACATATATCCACACACATATATATCATAGCAAACCAAAGTAAAAATAAGGTGACTGCTTTCCTACTTTTAAATTTAACTTAATTTTCTTAAAGAATCTTTATGTATTTAGATTTTTCCCAGAAACAGGTTTATTTAGTGCTGGGAAATTTAATTAATTAATTCAAGATTAACTGATTTATTAATTAATTTTCAAAAGTTAAAAAGTTGTGGAATCTTTGACCTTGATATTTACCAAAATCTTTCACATTTTTCCATTGCAATTCATTTCAGCACATGTCATAGTTAAGCTGGAAATTTTCAACTCAACTGTTAGGTTTATAGATCCTGAAATATTATCTTGAGTTTATCTTTTTCCTTGCATACAGGACCTTGCAAATTTTTTAGGAAGTTACTTTTTAAAGTTGTGCTGTATTCCTTTTAAGTAGTCTCAGTGCTACAGCTCATAAATTATTCAGGTGCAATTTTTATGCTTTAAAGATGCGCAAATTTAAATCTGAACATTTCTTGGTTTCAAAAACACAAGACCAACTATAATATAGTTAATGCATCATTTATCACCCATCTATGGTACCAGCCTAGGTATAAATGTGTGACTAAAGAATAAATTAACCCTTTTATTTCAATAAAATAAGTATACTTATAATACTTTAAATTTAAAATATCATTGGATTCTATTAAAATGTATTTAAACTGTTTATGACATTAATAAATGCTCTCTTTCAATTTTTCATTTTGTCACCAAATCCTACCAATTCTAGCTTTGTAACTGTTTCAAATGAGTCTTTCATAATGTTTGTCAGTGTCAATATCCTACTTCAGATATTCATTGTCTTTTATTTCATCTGCTATAATAACCTCTAAATTGACCCTGTTGATGTATATACCACACTGCTACAACTTTTCTATTAAAAAAAAATTGGATGTTACACTTTCCTGTTTTAGAAACACCATGTTAGTTAAGGGATAAGTTAATATTCCTTAGAGTAACACTTAAAGAGTTTATAATGTGGATTCATCTTTTATTTTCTAATTTCTTTATCAAACACGTGAATTCTGCTATCTTCCAATTTGTGTGTGTGTGTGTGTGTGTTTGCATCTGTGTGTGTGTGTGTGTGTACAAGCACAAGCACACATGCAGACACACCTATCTATACAATCATAAAACCACACTGACTCCACTACATAGACTTCTTTACTGTATGATCAAGGGGCTATTAGAAAGCCACAGAGAAGATAATGATTCAGTAAATGGCATTGTAATAAATGGTTACTTATCTTGGACGAGGTTGCCTTATGAATCTTTTCTGTCACAGGTTAGATTCAAGAGGCAGAAGTGGATATTTGTACCAATTAAGGGCTCTTGGGGTCAACACCTGTAGAAGGTCAGGGAAGGAAACAGAATTGGCTAAACAGAGAAGATGAGCTCTGATAGAGTCTAAATAATGACCCCTCAAAATATCGGAGTGCTTCAAGTAGAGGAGAGGGGAACAGGATTTTTCCTACATCTGCATCCACCTGTCATTGGATGCAGGCTGCTGCCAGGAAAGGCAACAGTCTTTGTCAAGGCAACACTCTTCAGCTGCAGTGATTCCTAAAGTTGAATAACTGTTGAGGACTTCCTGTTGGAGCATTTCCAGCAGCTAGGGAAATAAATTCTTCAGTCCTTAAGGGGGACCAGGGAAGTGTATCACAGTGTCCACTATGCTTACTGTACAGCAGTGACCAAACATATTCAGTATGAATTGAAAAATTAAAATATTGAGCATTGAAATATTAAATAGATGTACTGCAAACATTATTGTATCTTCTAGAATGTGAATGACTCAGTATATAACATGTATTGAAGAGATTACAAAGGACAATGTAAGTATTTAAGCATGTCACCTCCTCTTACATCATGTGGACACATATATTCTTCTGTTATAACCAAACTAAAGAGGATTAAAACAGCAAGAAGAAAATTTGAACAAATGCTTAAAATGATTAATAGTCTAACAACTGAGTTATTGAATTGGAGAGGGGGGTTGAACTCTATGCAGTGTAAATAGGAAAATACCTTTACTTTCCTCCAAATTCTGCCTTCAGTCATACTTCATTGAATTCCCTTTTTAACTCGAAGTATATCCAATGGCTTTCCAATCTATTTCAATTCTAGAAAACAACTTATTAAGGTAACTCTGGCACATTTAGTTATTAAAATGTCTACTTCATCTAAAAAAATCTTCAACCTAACATTATACCCACAGCTTCTCTCCCCCCCCAGCACAAGCCTCACCCTTGATTCTAGACTTAAGGACCTATGGAGGAGAGGAGCAAAGGGATTGGAGGATGGAGTGTTATGCAATGGATGCTCTTGAAATATAGCCTTTAATGCCTTCATGTGGCCACCATCAAAGAGAGACTTTCCTTCAGGGAAGATGCTTGCTGTTCTTTGGAAGTGCTAGAGGAACTTTGACTTCACACAGAGGCCTGATAAGGCTGTGCCCTCATCCAGTGACCTGTGCACAAGCCGCAGCTCCATGTCTTGTTATCCCCAATACGGCCTCTCATGAGTTGGACCGCTTGAAAGAGCACTGGCTAACCTATCATCTGTACTGTCTCCCCAAGGGCCTTGAAGTTATTATACACACTCATCCTACAAAATGATGTAGAGACACTTAATTGCTGGCCCCTTCCCCCTCACCTTGCCATGGAAAGTTCCAAACAGACTCCTGACTTTGGACTTCTCCAGCAGAGAATGGTCTGCAGTTTCACACACATTCCCAGACTCCAAAGAACACACGCCAAGCTCTCTCAGGAACTTTCCCATCATATTCCATTCCTGTGAAGAATAGAGCCTGTAAATTTCTGTAATTCAGCAAGCATTTGGGTAAGAAAAAAGGGGCCCTGCTTACAGACAGTTTCACTCTCTGTAAGTGTTTCTTCTCTGAACGTTTTCCCAAACTTGGCTTGAGGAAGAGAAGATCCCTCCCATCTCTCAAAGGAAATGCCACAGCCTTCTTTAAGCTTATAAATTACCTTCAAATAACCAAAATTCTAGTACAGTCTTACAGAGTTCGGGGAAATGAGAATCACTGGAGAGGATGTGCTATTTTTTTTGTAAATACTATATGAATGTGTCTTCTATTATTCTTTAGAAGGATGCTTATTCCCTTCAATCCTGTTACATCTCCACCAACAAATTGCTTGTACAAAATTTGATATGAAAATATCATGACTTTAATAAATTCAAAGACATTGAATATTAATGTATAACTCACTAAAGAATAAATAAAGTTCAAAAGCCAAACAACACTTCCCTCCCTTTGTAATGATGATGATAACCTTTGTGAAAAAAAAGTGGACTGAAATTGGCATTATTACAAAGAAAATGAAGTAAAATCTTGAAGAACTGATTTTCACTACTTGCATTTAACTTACCTGGTTTCAAATATGCGTGGTTGAGAGTGAGAGTGGATAAATTCAAATAGTGTTGGGAATATTGCTTGTCACTCTACTGAATATATGTTCCAGACCCAGTGGGCATAGAAGAAAATATAAATCTGCTATTCCTTCAATTCTTGTCAGCTCCAGCTCATGTCCCTCATGGTGTGAGCTTTGCTCAGCACTGAATGTGCTGCTAGTTTTTTAAAAACACAGTACTTTTTTCAGTAAAATATGAACCCTAACAGAAGTCACTACTTCATCTGATATTTTACTGAACAAGTGGTAATCTATTTCAACATGGAGAAAACAGTAGTGTATATTTAGAAAGACAGAATGTAGATCTTCAAAAGGACACCTTTTTTTTTTTTTCCAGAAACTGATGAGGATCATTTTCATGTTTTGTTATTTATCATTAGACCTACTGACCTTAAAACCAAACTCTGATTAAGATATGTTGCTGTACAGTCTTTTGGGGAAACAATTTGGCAATATATATCGGATAGTAAAAATACACAAAACCTATTTTTGGAATGAATGTACTATGGGAAAAGAGGACTTGAAAGTTTATGTCCCCTAAAGTTATTTTAAGACTACAGTGGTTTTTATTTATAATCTCTATTTAGAATATTGCCTCTCTGTAATCAAATTAATTCACAGTCAAGTAATCTTTCTGAAATTCAAATCTGATTATGGTAAAGCTTAAAATGCTTAAATGGTACCCCGTCATCTACAAATAAAGCCCTAAATTCCTTGTGGGGGCTCACATTTTCCTTCCTGATATCACCCTATTCACCTTTCCATCTAACTCCAGCCATTCCTGTGTAGTACTTAATATTCGGCCAAATACTCCATACCAAAGTTTTTTTCCCCTTTATTCTTTCCTGTAGATATGACCTTTCCCCCTCTTTGCCTGATGGACTTAATATCATTCTTCTAAAGCCTGGGTCTGTCTTTGTCACTCTGTCACTCACTTCCTTGAATGTGGTACATAATTAACAAGTTAATTATTTAGTTACTATGTTCGAGCACCTGGAGAATATAAACTTACTGCACTTTAATCTCATAACTCTTATTCAGAGTATATGATAGATATTAGGCTATCAAAATGTTTTGAATATATGATTAAATACACACTTATGTGATTGAATAATAAATTTTAAATTACTTTCACATAAAAATAAGTACATTTTAATATTTTCAAATGATTATGTACCAAAAGAATTAACCATTGATGATGTGCATTGCATTATTACTTGTATAAAAGATTGTCTATCAGATATGTGTTGGGATAGTAAAGAGCCTTGACAGATAGAGATAAAATTTCCCTCTATGTCAGAGAGCAGGTTCATCTCTTGACTCTTGACCAGGATAACAAATATATTGTTTCCCTCTCACTCCAGCACACATGTTGGGAAGATTTGCTAGCGATACCTTTATAAGACGTGTTCCTAAACTTGCGTTTCTTCAACAATGACATAAACTCACTATTAGTGAACCATCCATCTGGGCCTCCCCTTATTGCTCCCTAGGGATTTTAGGGTGTCAAAGAAAAATTGCACCCAGTAGAATTAAACAGATGAGGAGGATTTTATTCTGTCACAAGACAATTGTAATGGAGGAGAGAGATTGAACTCAACTCCACTGAAACAAAAGTAGAAGAGTTTTTAAGCACTAGTGTGAACTAACGGAAAAGTACTGGAGGAGGTTAGTGGAGGAGGTTTGTTGGTAGGATTATACCACCTTTGTTTACTAAATGGTGTTTATCAGAGTTAGGCCTCTACTTTCACAGAGACTGGGAGGTAGGAGCACTATATTTCTTAATGATTACATTTCAAAGGGATAGATCCCAGGTCCTTGACAAAAACATTTCTGGTTTATAAAACTGTCAAGTGAGACTCAGCCCAGGGATGCAAGGATGGTTCAATAATTGCAAATCTATCAGTGTAATACACCACATTAGCAAATTGAAGAATAAAAAAACATATGTTCATCTCAATAGTTGGAGAAAAAGGTTTTGACAAAATTCAACATCCATTTATGATAGAAACTCTCCAGAGAGTGGGTATAGAGAGAACATATCTCAACTTAATAAAGGTCACATATGATAAACCCACAGCTAACATTGTACTTAATGCTGAAAAGCTGGAAGCATTTCTTCTAGGATTAGAAACAAGATAAGGATGCCAACTCCTGCCACTTTTATTCAACATGTATCAGAAGTCCTAATCACAGCAATAAGACAAGAAAGAAGTAAAAGAAATCCAAATTGAAAAGGAAGAAATAAAACTGTCACTGTTTGCTGATGACATGATACTATACATAGAAAATCCTAAAGACACAAGAACTCATCAATGAATTCAGTAAAATTTCAAGATAAAAAATTAATATACAGAAATCTGTTTTATTTCTATACACTAACAATGAACTATCAGAAAGAGAAATTAAATAAACAATTCAATTTATAATGGCATCAAAAAGAAAAAAATACCAACAAATAAACTTACCTAAGGAGGTAAAAGATCTATACTCGAAAAACTATAAGACACTGATGAATGAAATTGAAGATGACACAGATGGAAAGGCATACCATGTTCATATGTTGAAAGAGTTAATATTGCTAAAATGACCATACTACCCAAGGAAATATACACATTCAGTACAATACCTATCAAAATACCAAGGGCATTTTTCACAGAACCAGGACAAATAATACTAAAATTTGTGTGGAAACACAAAAGACCCTGGATAGCCAAAACAATCTTGAGAAAGAAGAACAGAGTACTCAGAATGGGTTAATTTAAAGTTTTCTACAATAAATGCTCAAAGAAAAGGGAAGTCAGTGACCTGGATGCTGGAAGAAACTGCCTGAGGTTTAGCCAAGCAGAGGGGAATGAATTTTAAGGCCATCTTGATCAGAAAGCATGGAGAATTGATTTTCATGCTGTCTGTTATGCTGTGGATGATAAAGTCTTCACCTCTTACCCAGGAGTCTCATGTCTTATGCCAGCACATAGTTCATGTCTAAGGAGCCATCTTGGATAAAGGATTGAAACCTGCCCTTGAAACTCAGCCATGCAATAGCATAAAGTTCCTAACACAAAACATCTGTTCCCTTATTACATTCCCATCCTCATTCATGTTTTGCATGGAAATCTTACTGTTGACTTAGTTTGAATAAATTTTTCTTCAAAGATTGTTCTTATGTAAAGAGAATAAAATTAATATATTTGGCATTGAAACAATATATTGTTAGATTTAATTAATAAAGACATTATCTTAATTGTCAATAAAATTGAATGTTGTACAGCAAAACTGTGCTATAGAGAATAAAATATGGATCAACTTGTAGAAGTTGACAATCATTTGTTATTAGGTTATATAATAAGACTGAAATTGAGAATATAGAAAGAGCCAATTTCTTATACTGCTATTAGTAGACTTTTAGATTCTTTTCTATCCTATAGATGAATAAAATGATGCTTTCAATAAATTTCAAAACAAATTTTTTTTGAATTGATGTTTATTTGAGATTGAAAAGAAATAGAGTATGATCATCAGGATCTTATTTAATGCTGAACTTGGAACTTCCAAACCTACTTCATAGTGTGACTGACCTGTAAGTAACTGTACTCACTTGTCTAGAGCTGAAGCTGGTACTGATTAATTTATAATCAGATCTCAGTATCCGCAGTTCCTCTGTATGTGCTGTTCTGCATCCCTGACTTCAAACAACTGTGGATCATGTAGTACTGTAATATTTACTATGGAAAAACCCTGTGCATTAGTGGACCTGCACAATTCAAACACAACTTGTTCAAGGGTCCACTGTAAATACAGACTTTCATAAAAGTGAAAGTGACCTTCATATAAGTTTCACATTCAAGTTTTTTATGGTTTAATTTTACTTGGAGATTCTATGTAAAATACAGATTCCTGGGAGCCATTCACTATGACTCTTGTTTAGTAGGTCTGGAAAAGTCTTTAGAAATCATAGGTGTAGCACAGAGAACACTTTGAGAAAAATCAGTAGAAGAAGCAGACCAGTATTGTAAAACTTAGGATTAAATACCAGATTTCAACATGTTCACAAACAATTCATGTTTATTTTAGTATTCAACTTCTTTCACTGTTCTCCAGTACTTCTCAAATTGGAAAGGGACGTGTATGAGAATCTACTAAAGAGATTTTTAAAACCAGGAATGATTTTTCTTTCATCCCTACCCTTCCCCTCTCCAGATTAATCCAAAGATTGTCCTACAAACATGGAGTGGATTTGGGCTAAGAAGAGTATGCATACTTTAAAAATTACTACCAATAGGCTGCTTAAAGGGAGTTTGGTCCTTACCTTCTACCATATTAAATTCTGATGCAGCCACTAGACCAGCTTCGGAAATTTTTAGCAATAGGACTTCAAAATATTTGTAATGTAATGAAATAGTAATTTGGAATGAGCACAAAATTGTTGTTATGAAATTCTTTTTGTGATGTCTTTTCCCATATCAACTGACCCCAAATAGTTATAATAAAGTAAACCTTGCATCATCCTCTTTACCTATGCCTTACCAACAGGAGGATTTTGAATCTGGTCTGATACAGAGTCATGTGGGCAGTGGAGGGTTTCAGTTTTAAGGGCAGGATAAGAACTGACCATCTGACCCAAAACTTAAGGGATGAAGCAAAAGCAGTTTTAAGAGGGAAGTTTATAGCAATACAATCCTACATCACGAAACAAGAAGCATCTCAAAAAAACAACCTAACCTTACACTACAGCGCTTAGAGAAAAAAACAAACAAACAATAAAACAACCCAAAGTTAGCAGAAGGAAAGAAGTCATAAAAATCAGAACATAAATAAATGAAAAACAAATGAAGGAAACAATAACAAATATAAATAAAACTGAAAGCTGTTTCTTTGAGAAGATAAACAAAATTGATTAACCATTAGCCAGACTTATCAAGAAAAGAAGGGAGAAGACTCAAATCAATAGAATTAGAAATGAAAAAGAAGTAACAATTGACACTGCAGAAATACAAGTGATCATGAGAGATTACTACAAGCAATTCTATGCCAAAAAAATGGACAACCTGGAAGAAATGGACAAATTCTTAGAAAAGCACAAACTTCCAAAACTAAAGCAGGAAGAAATAGAAAATATAAACAGACCAATCACAAGCACTGCAATTGAGGCTGTGAATAAAAATCTTCCAACAAACAAAAGCCCAGGACCAGATGGCTTTACAGGTGAATTATGTCAAATATTTAGAGAAGAGCTAACACCTATACTTCCCAAATTATTCCAAAATATAGCAGCGGGAGTAACACCCCAAAACTCATTTTATGAGTCCATCATCACCCTGATACCAAAACCAAACAAGGATTTCACAAAGAAAGAAAACTACAAGCCAATATCACTGATGAACACATATGCAAAAATCCTCAACAAAATGTTAGCAAACAGAAACCAACAGCATATTAAAAAGATCACACACCATGATCAAGTGGGGCTTATCCCAGGAATGCAAATCAGTGTTATAAACCATATTAACAAATCGAAGGAGAAAAAACATATCATCTCAGTAGATGCATAAAAAGCTATTGAAAAAATTCAACACCAATTTTTGATAAAATCCCTCCAGAAAGTAGGCATAGAGGGAATTTACCTCAACATAATAAAGGCCATATATGACAAACCCACAGCTAACATCTTTCTCAATGGTGAAAATCTGAAAGGATTTCCACTAAGATCAGGAACAGGACAAGGCTGTCCACTCTCACCACTGTTATTCAACATAGTTTTGGAAGTTTTAGCCACAGCAATCAGAGAAGAAAAAGAAATAAAGGAATCCAAATCAGAAAAGAAGAAGTAAAGCTGTCACTGTTTGCAGATGACATGATACGATACATAGAGAATCCTAGAGATGCTACCAGAAAACTACTAGAGCTAATCAATGAATTTGGTAAAGTAGCAAGATACAAACTTAGTGCACAGATATCTCTCACATTCCTATATACTAATGATGAAAAATCTGAAAGAGAAATTAAGAAAACACTCCCATTTACTATTGCAACAAAAAGAATAAAACACCTAGGAATAAACCTACCTAAGGAGACAAAAGACCTGTATGCAGAAAATTATAAGACACTGGTGAAAGAAATTAAAGATGACACAAATAGATGGAGAGATATACCATGTTCTTAGATTGGAAGATTCAATATTGTGAAAATGACTAAACTACCCAAAGCAATCTACAGATTCAATGTAATCACTATCAAACTACCAATGGCATTCTTCACAGAACTAGAACAAAAAATTTCACAATTTGTATGGAAACACAAAAGACCCCGAATAACAAAAGCAATCTTGAGAATGAAAAATGGAGCTGGAGGAATCAGGCTCCCTGACTTCAGACTCTACTTCAAAGCTACAGTAATCAAGATAGTATGGTACTGGCACAAAAACAGAAAGATAGATCAATGGAACAGGATAGATAGTCCAGAGATAAACCCAGACATATATTGTCACCTTATTTTTGATAAAGGAGGCAAGAATATACAATGGAGAAATGACAGCCTCTTCAATATGTGGTGCTGTGACAACGGGACAGCTACATGTAAAAGAATGAAATTAGAACACTCCCTAACACCATACATGAAAATAAACTCAAAATGGATTAAAGACCTAAATGTAAGGCCTGACACTATAAAACTCTTAGAGGAAAACATAGGCAGAACACTCTATGACATAACAGCAAGATCTTTTTTGACCCACCTCCTAGAGAAATGGAAATAAAAACAAAAATAAGCAAATGGGACCTAAGGAAACATAAAAGCTTTTGCACAGCAAAGGAAACCACAAACAAGGTGAAAAGACAACCCTCAGAATGGGAGAAAATATTTGCAAATGAAGCAACTGAAGTAGGATTAATTTCCAAAATTTACAAGCAGCTCATGCAGCTCTATATCCAAAGAACAAACAACACAATCCAAAAATGGACAGAACACCTAAATAGACATTCCTCCAAAGAAGATATACAGATTGCCAACAAACACATGAAAGAATGCTCAACATCATTAATCATTAGAGAAATGCAAATGAAAACTACAATGAGATATCATCTCACACTGGTCAGAATGGCCATCATCAAAAAACCTGCAAACAATAAATGCTGGAGAGGGTGTGGAGAAAGGCAACTCTGTTGGTGGGAATGTAAATTGATACAGCCACTATGGAGAACAATATGGAGTTTGCTTAAAAACTAAAAGTAGAACTACTATACAACCCAGCAATCTCACTACTGGGTGTATACCCTGAGAAAACCATAATTCAAAAAGAGTCAAGTACCACATTGTTCATTGCAGCTCTATTTACAATAGTCAGGACATGGAAGCAACCTAAGTGTCCATAGACAGATGAATGGATAAAGAAGATGTGGCACATATATACAATGGAATATTACTCAGCCATATAAAGAAACAAAACTGAGTTATTTTTAGTGAGGTGGGTGGACCTACAATCTGTCATACAGAGTGAAGTAAGTCAGAAAGAGAAAAACGAATACCATATGCTAACACATATACACGGAACCTAAAAAAAAATGAAATGGTTCTGAAGAACCTAGGGGCAGGACAGGAATAAAGATGCAGATGTAGAGAATGGACTTGAGGTCACAAGGAGGGGAAAGTGTAAGCTGGGACGAAGTGAGAGAGTGTCATGGACATGTATACACTACCAAATGTAAAATAGATAGCTAGTGGGAAGCAACCCCATATCACAGGGAGATCAGCTAGGTGCTTTGTGACCATTGTAAAGCAATTATACTCCAATAAAGGTGTTTAAAAGATAAATAAATAAACCTATCCTATCTGCAAAAAAAAAAAAAAAAAAAAAAGTACTGGCCCTCTTTTGATACCCTGGCATAAAACAAAGAAGAAAATGATTTGTCCAAGGCAGCCAGTGGCATAGATAAGAAAAGAGCACTCCTGTATTCTCTATTCTTACAATTATACTGCCAACTTGAAAACCATTGTCCAAATAATCTTATTGTTCATTTGTATAATTCTCCATTATTTTAACATACTGTACTTTATAATATTGTATTATTAGAAGAGCACTAAGAAACAGGACAATTTATCCCCATCTGCTAAAACAAAGCATTGAAAAATAATGACATCAGATTGCTGAGATTGGAATTAGAATTATAGGTCTCGTATTGCTCAGTGTATGTGTTTGTTTTATTTCAGTTTTTGATTTACATTAGACCTTATTCTAATTCAAGTATATGCACAATGAGATATTTCAAGTTAATAGTGACTGGTTGCTTAACCTAAAACCTGTATCAAACAGTTCACACAGTAATCTCAGAATTATAATAATCAATGATTGGAGATTTTCTTGTTCTTAATTTTGTCACAACAAGGAACTTTCTTTGTGGTTAAAAAATAAATAAATAAAACACACAAATTGAAATCTACCCTGTTAACAAAATTTTAAGTGTACCATACAGTATGTTAAATATATGTGAATTTTTGGAGAGCAGATCTGTAGAACCTTTTTCATCTTGCATGACTGAAACCCCAAACTCAGTGCACAACTCCCTATTTTCCCCTCCACCACTGCTGGCAACTACTATACTAATTTCTGTTTCTATTTGGTTCACTACATTGATGACATACAGATGAGATCATGCCATATTTGTACTTCAGGGATTGGCTTATTTCACTTATCATGGTGTCCTCATGGTCCATCCATATTGTTGCATATGACAGGACTTCCTTCTCTTTTAAGGCTAAGTAATCATCCACTGTATGTATATAGCCAGTCCCTGACTTACAATGATTTTTTTCACTTACAATGAAAATCTTACTCAAGATTTTTCAACTTTATAATGTTGAAAAAGTGATATGCTTTCAGCAGAAACTGTACTTCATATTTTGAATTTTTATCTTTTCCCAGGCTAGCAGTATGCTCTATAGGATACCTCTAGTGATTCTGGACTGTAGCAGTGAGCTGCAGCTGCCAGTCAGCCTGTAATCACAGCAGTGAACAACTGATACACCTGCAACCATTCTGTATTAATATAACCATTCTTTTCTTCACTTTCTGTACAGTATTTGATAAATTAAATGAGACAATCAACACTTTATTATAAAACGGGCTTTGTGTTAGTTGATTTGGCCCAACCGTAGGCTAATGTTCTGAATGTTCTGAGAACATTTAAGGTAGGCTAGGGTAAGCGATGAAGTTCTGTAGGTTAGGTATATGAAATGCATTCTTGATTTACAGTATTTTCAACTTATGATGTTTTTTTCAGGACATAACTCCAACTGTAAGTTGAGGAAGATCTGTACATACTTTTATTGTTTGTTTATCCACTGATGGACATTAAGGTTGTCTCCACGTCCTGGCTATTGTGGTAATGATGCAATGAGTGTGGGAGTGCAGGTGTCTCTACAAGATGCTGTTTTCTATTCTACTGGATAAATACTCATATGTGGTATTGCTGGATCATATGGTGGTTTCATTTATAACTTTTTGGTAAAACTCCATACCGTTTTACATCATGGCTTCACCATTTAATTTTCCCACCAACAGTATAATAAGGGTTGCAATTTCTTCAACTCCTCACCATCACTTGTTTTATATATATATATATATATATATATATATATATATATATATACAGGATAAACCCCTTATCAGATAGATGGTTTGCAAATATTTTCTCCCATTCTCTAGATTGCCTTTTTACTCAGCTGATTGTTTCCTTTACTGTTCAGAAGCTTTTCAGTTGGCTGTATCCCCACATGTTTATTTTTGCTTTTGTTACCTCTGCTTTTGGTATCGTATCCAGGAAATCACTGCCAAGACAAAAATTATGAAGCTTTTTCCTGTGTCTTCTCCTAGGAGTTTTATAGTTTCAGGACTTGCCTTTAAGTCTTTAAGCCATTTTCAGTTTATTTTTGTGTAAGTAAGATAAGGGTCCAATTCCTTCTTTTTCTTGCATATACCAAATTCAATCAAATTTTGTTGAAGATACTACCTTTCAACACTGTGTAGTCTTCACACCCTTGTTAAAGAGCATTTGACCATTTATTTGTGAGTTTATTTCTATTTGGTTCTATTGATTTATATGTCTGTATTTATACCTGTATCATATTGTTTTGATTACTAGCTTTGTAATATGTTTTGAAGTCAGGAAGTGTGAAGACTCCAGCTTTGTTCTTCTTACTCAAGGTTTTTTGTTTGTTTGTTTATTGTTTGTTTGTTTGTTTGCTTTTTGGTGTACTTTGTGGTTTTATATGAATTTTAGGATTTTTTTTTCTGTTTCAAGCAAGCACTATAAAAATGCCACTGGGATTTTTATAGTGCTTGCTTTCAACCTGTATATTACTTTGGGTGGAATAGATATTTTAAAAATGTTCATTCTTACTGTCCATGACCATTCCTTTGTTAGTGTCCTCTTTAACTTGTTTCACCAATATTTGTGGTTTTCAATGTAAAAGTCTTTCACTGCCTTGTTGATGTTTATTCCTAAGTAATTTATTATTTTTGTGTTATTATAAATGAGATTGTTTCCTTAATTTCCTTTTCACATTATTTTTGTGTTTTTGCTAGTGTATAGAAATATAGCTGATTTTTGTATGCTGATTTTTTTATCCTGCAACTTAGCAAAATTTGTTTATTTGTTCTAACTTGTGTGTGTTTGTGTAGAATCTTTAGCGTTTTCTGTGTATAAGATTATGTCATCTGTGAACAGGGATAATTTTACTCCTCCTCTCTGATTGGATGTATTTTACTTCTTTTTCCCATCTAATTGCTCTAAATAGGACATCTAGTACTATTTGGAATATACTTGGTGAAGAGCAGGTATCCTTATCTTGTTCCCAGTCTTAGCAGAAGAGCTTTGGTTTGTCCCCATTGATTATGATGTTAGCTTTGGGCTTTACTTATATGGTTTTTAGAATGTTGAGGTAATTTCCTTCTCTCATTAGTAAGTTGAGGGCTTTTTATATAGCAAGGTGTTGAATGTTGTCAAATGTTTTTCTACATCTATTGAGATGATCATGTGATTTTTATCTTTCCCTCTGTTGATGTGGTATATCACATTGATTGATTTTTTTTTTTTTTGTAGGTTGAATGGTTATTGCATCTCATGAATAAATACCACTTGGTAATGATGTCTGACATTTTTAATGTGCTATTTGATTTGGTTTGCTAGTATTTTGTTGAGGATTTTTGCATCTATATTTATCAGGTCTTCAGCTGTTTATTTATTTATTTATTGCAGTGTCTTTGTCACACTTTCCTATGATAATAATGCTGACCTCATAAAATGAGTTTGGAAGTATTTTCTGTTCTTCAGTTGTTTGAAAGAGTTTGAGAAGGATTTCGGTTAATTCTTTATATGATTGGTAAAATTCTCCAGTGAAGCCATCTGATCCTAAGCTTTTCTTTATTAGGAGGTTTTTGATTACTGACTCAATCACCTTAGTAGTTATTGGTCTGTTTAGATTCTCCATTTATTCATTATTCAGTCTTGGTAAAATGCATGTTTCTAGGAACATATTCATTTCTTTTGTTTATCTAACTTCTGGGTGTATAATTTTCCATATGAGTCTCATGATTTACTTCATTTCTGTGGCATCATTATGTGACATATCCTATTTCATTTCTGATTTTGAGTCTTCTCTCTTTCTTACCCTAGTTAGTTTAACTAAGGTTTGGTCAAATTCTTAACCTTTAACAAACCAACTTCATTGAAATTAAAAAATGAAACTTTTACTTAAAATTAAAATGTTTTCTATTGATTTTCTATTCTCTGTTGTATTTATATCTACTCTAATCTTTATAGTTTCCTTGCTTCAGCTAACTTTTGGCTTAGTCTATTCTTTTTCTAATTCCAAATGAAATAATTAGGTTGCTTATTTGAGATCTCTCTTCTTTTGTAATTCAGGCATTTGATGTTATAAACTTCCTATTTACTACTGGTTTTGGTGTATCTCATAAGCTTTGGTATGTTGTGTTTACATTTTCTTTTGTCTCAAGATATTTTCTCAGGAAATTAGGAAAAAAGAAAAAAAAACTTTTGAGTCCTTCTTTGATCTATTGGTTGTTCAAAATTGTGTTGTTCAATTTCCACATATTTGTGAGTTTTCCAGCTCTCTTTCTTGTGTTGATTCTATGTTATCAAAAATATATTTGACATGATTTTAATCTTCATAATTTATTGACTTTTTGTAACCGAATATGTGATCTATCATGGAGAATGTTCCATGTTTTCTGAAGAATAATGTGTATTCTGCTGCTGTTGAGTGAAATTAGGTCCATTTGTTCTATGATGTTGTTCAAGTCCTTTCTTTTCTTACTGATCTCCCATCTGGTTCTTCTATCCATAATTGAAAGTGGCATATGGAAGTCTCCCACTATTACTGTGTTGCTATTTCTCCCTTCAGTTCTGTCAATGTTTGCTACATATATTTGGGTACTCTGATGTTGGGTGCAAGTATATCTATAATTGTTTTATTTTCCTTGTGAATTGACTGTTTTATCATTATATAATGTCCTTCTTTGTGTGTCTTGTGACAATTTTTGACTTAAAGCTACTTTTGCCTGATATAAGCGTAGTTATGCTTCAGTTACCATTGCAAGAAATATCTCTTTCCATCCTTTCTATTTCAGCCTTTGTGTATCTTTAAATCCAAAGTGGGTCCTTTGTAAACACAGAGCAGGATCTTGTTTTTGCATTCACTCAGACTTTAATTGCTGGAGTTTATTGTATTTATATTTAAAGTAAATACTGATATTACTATGTTGTTAATTGTTCCTGTCTTGCAGGTGTTTTTGTCCTCTTTTCCTCTCTCACTGTCTTTTTTTGTGTTTCATTGATTTTTTTTTATAGTGACATACCTTGATTCCTTTTTCAATTTCTTTTGTGTATTTGTTCTAGCTATGTTCTTTGTACTTGCTATGGGGCTTGCATTAAACATCTTATAACAACATATTTTAAACTGATAACAACTTAACTTCAACATATATAAAAATTACTCTTTTATTCATACACATTTTTGTAAATTATGTAAAAAATTACAGATTTTTATACTGAGTGTCCATTAACATACTTTTATAGTTACAGTTATCTTTATACTTTTGTCTTTTAAATTCTATACCAGAGTTAAAAGTAGTTTATGTACCATTATTACATATTCTGTATTTGTCCATATATTTACCTTTACCACTAAACTTTATATTTTCATATGTTATCTTGCTATCTAATGAATTTCTATTTCAATTTGAAAATTCCTTTTATCATTTCTTGTAATACAGGTCTAGTGAGATGGACTTCTTCAGCTTTTGTTTATCTGGGAATTTATATCTCCTTCATTTGTTAAGGAATGTTTTTCTGGGTATAGTATTCTTGGTTGAAAGTTTTCTTTGTTTGTTTTTGTTTTTTTTCAGCACTTTGAATATGTCACCCCACTCTCTTCTGCTTTGCAAGGTTTCTGCTGAGGATTTTGTTGATAAGCTTATAGGATTTCTTTTATGTGATGAGTTTCTTTTCCCTTGCTGCTTTCAAAATTGGCTCTTTGTCTTTGAGTTTTGAGAAATTGAACATAACGTGTCTCAGTTGTGTGTGTTTGTGTGTATGTGTGCCTATGTGTGTGTGTTTAGTTTATCTTAATTGAATCTCTTGTTCCTCTTGAATCTGGATTCCATTTCTTTCCCTTGTTTGAGATGTTTTCAGCCATTATTACTTCAAATAAGCTTTCTGCTTCATTTTGCTCACTGATCTTACTGAAACTCCCATAGTGTATATTTTAGTCATCTTTAGGCTTTAGGCCTAAGAAAGCCCTTAGGCTTTCTTCTCTTTCTTCATCATTTTTTTTTTCCCTTTTGTTCCTGTGTCTGGATAATTAAAGTGACCTGTTTTTAGTTCATAGATTCTTTCTTCTGCTTGATCAAGTCTGCTGTTGAACCCCTCTAGTGAAATTTCTAATTCAGCTATTGTATTCTACATTTTTTAACTTGTTTGTTTTTTCTCTCTCTCGATATTCTCATCATGTTTATTCATCATTATCTTGAGGTCATTGAGCATCTTTCTGATAATTATTTTGGATTCATTGTCAGGTTATTAATATGCCTTTATTTCTTTGGGGTCAGTTTCTGGAGTTTTATTTTGTTCCTTCAGTTGGGCCATGTTCCTCTTTTTGTTGTTGTTTTGTTTGTTTGTTATTGCATGTGTGCATTGTTACTTTGTGTTAGAATTTACACATTTTAAGGAACAGCTGTCTCTCCCAGTCTTTATGGACTGGCTTCATAGGTAGATTTTCACCAAGCTAGAGATTCTGGGGCTCTCTCAAACCTTTTCTGTGAAATAGTTTTCTCTGAACTTGTGTGTGTAAATTTCCATTTAGAGAGGTTTAGCCAGTTTACTTTTTCAGGAGCTTGTAATACCCTGCTCCTCATTGTGTCTGTCTACAGTACTGCCGGTTCTCTGGAGCTGTCCTAAGCACCCCAGTTTTTGTTGTTTTTCTTATTCTCAGTGGCCCCCAGGCACCTCAAGTTCACAGGTCTTGTCAGTTCTCTGAGTTGGGCAAGACTCTGCACTGAGCCAAGGAGAGATGTAATGACAAGTGAGAGTCATGCTGGTTCAAGCCAATGCCTCTGTCCTCAGTGCCACATCCTGATGCCTTCCTGTAGGACGTAGATTCAGACAAGACAGAAACTGGCCTCACATAGTCTCTCAAAAAGTCAGAATGTTCCAGTGTCCTCTTTCCCTCTCCAGGGATAATCTAGAGTTGGGAGTTTCCTTTTGCTTGTGTCTTGTGAGCCTGGAACAGGGACCCCAGCAAGTAAGTGTCACAAATTTAACTACCTGCTTTGACACAGCTGGCTTAATACTCACCTGTAATAGAAGAGCCTCTTAACTTATTTCTGGTCTTGCAATGGGAATTGGTCCATGTGTTATTAAATTGGTACTTCAGTGGGAAAAGTAGGGTGTGGGGCTTCCTATTTCACCATCTTGCTGATATCACCTCCTAATGAGGAACAATATTTTGCTGTATTTTCATTACTATTTATTTTTGTATCAACAAAGTTGTAAAAATTGTTTTTTTAAATATGATATTTAGAATTTCATATTTTGTATTATTTTTCTGTTCATGGTATAGGTTATTAACTATGCATCTTTCTTTTTTAAATTGGGGTATAGTTGCTTTACAATGTTGTGTTACTTTCTGTGTATAATGTAGTGAACCAGCTATAGGTGTACATATATCCTTTCCCTCTGGGGTCTCCCCCCAACCATTCCACCCCTCTAGGTCTCCACAGAGCACCAAGCTGAGCTCCCTGAGTTATACAAAAGGTTCCCACTAGCTATCTGTTTTACACGTGTCAAACCTAATTGCCCAATTCATCTCCCCACCACACCATGTCCACCCATCCCTTCTTTAAGTCTGTGTCTCTATTCCTGACCTGCAAATAGGTTCATCTGTACCATTTTCCTAGATTCCACACATATGCGTTAATATGTTATTTGTTTTTCTCTTTCTGACTTACTTCACTCTGCGTGACAGACTCTACGTCCACCCATATCTCCTCAAATGCCCCAATTTCGTTCGTTAGTACAATAATCTCCAAAACAAAGTTTAGCCAATCAAATATTACAAATTTCCAAGGTGAGTTTAGTGGGGAAAAAGTACTGTAATTCATAGATATCTGTTTTCAAGAGTTCAACTCTATTCTCATGTAAAAAATAATAGTAATGAATAAAACATTTGCGAATTGTATCATTTCATGTCATGAAGAAATGAAACTGGTTTGAACTTAATTATCATATTGCCATCTGGTGCTTGCAATTTTGTAATCTTCACAGATGCCATCACACGTGGGAGGCGGGAACAGGAAAAAAGGGAAGAGTATATGTGTAGAGTTCAAATTTAACATGGCTTTGAGTTTTAAATTCTATGTATGCCATTACTACAATAAGTACTATTCCATGATGTCATTATCAGACAAACTGACTTTTAACAATATTTGAAGATGTGTTTCCTAAGGTTTTACGCTTTCTTTGTGCTTCAAAAGATGAATTGTTAGGTGTGTTTTAGTTAAAGGAATATAGGTGCCTCTCGCATGTACTGTGCTTTCTCCTCTGTGGGACAGCTTTAATTGTGGCCAAAGAAACAAAGATAGTAATTCACTTGCTCCTTTTTTATGTTAATTGAATATTGTTTCTAAATATGTAATGATCAGGAGTAAATATTCTAATCTTTAGAATAAATTGAGGGCTGGAAATGGTGTTTATTTTGGAAAAGAAGACAAATTAGTTCCTGAGATAAGTAATAAGCTTCTTTTCATGAAATACATGTCTGATCATGCACTTTCTATTCACTTTCAGTCACCATTCATTGTTGATTGCTGAAATATCTCAGCACCTTGTATGCACTAAGCCATGAATAGAATTTCAATGATTGAAATCTTAAAATTGTCAACCTAGCACTCCCACTGACTCCATGAAACTCACAGGCATCCATGTCTGTTATGGTCTGGGCACACTACAGAAGCACACACAAAAGAGTTTAAATATGACATTTCAATGAAATAATTATTTACAGACTTGTGAGGAGGATAATGAAACATACAGGATGGTGAAGCACCTAATGACTAGCAGCAAGGAAAAGGTCTTACCACCCTGAAGAGGCAAGGGGAACCAAATTCTGGACCCATGCAAATGGAGCCATACAACAGAAGTTCTGTAGTTCCATAGTTTATTTTTAATGAGAGAACATTTACATCTTTCAGGAAAGATCCAGAAAAGAACAACTAGTTGAACAATGCAGAGCATTCCATAAGAAGGCATAGAGAATAGAGGATAGAGAGAAATGGGCCTTAGATAGGAAGAAACATGACACAAGGAGAGACAGAAGGACTCAGTGTTAATCTTGTGAAACTGGTTCTACTTTCTCAATTGAAAGAGTAGCAAATGGGTTCGATGTTTGAGAATGATGGCAGTAAGGAGAGAGGAGCTTCATGGTGACAATAACTCACTGTTTATTAGGGCTCAATGTATGTTACGTTCCATTTATGCCATCACATGTGTACCTGGTAGGTTTTATTACCATCATCATTTTACAAAAGAGAATACTGAGAAGGGGAGAGGTTAACCTCTGTCCCCAGGTCACCCATGTGGCAAAGCCAAAGTCAACTCACAGGTGGCCAACAGGGCAGGTTCCCAACAACTCCGTTTTGATGCATAATTTTCAAATAACTACAGTATGAGGGAAAGAACAATTTGACTGGAAAAGGAAGCAAGGTTGTCTTGCCATATTAAGGACTCATTGAATGATAATGACCATGAGTTTAATATAGCACTGCTATCCTAGCTCTAAAATTGAAACCTACAAATCATAGCTGCCTGTGTGTAGGCAGAGAAGCTGCCAAGCAGAGATCAGAGTGACCAGTGAGGGATGGCTATTGACATCCTGAAGGACAAAGCAATCTCCAGCAATTGGTATTATTTTTGTCTGATCCTAAGCCATAGCTAATATTGTTGAAGGTCCAAAGAGGACAGAAACCCTATTACAGAAAGGAAAATTTCCATCATTATAATCCGTACTGTAAAGAAAGCTTGAAGCCTTTAAATTAAAAAAAAAAAGTCTTTATATATATATAAATTCTCATAAATTCTATGCTTCTGAAAAAGGGCTTAGGTTCCAAACCAAATTCATTTTGTCACGGCTGTATCAGCCACTTCATTTATGGATGGGAATTCATCTAAGAGTCCTCAATTTCATCATCTACAGTTTGGGAACAGACACTTCAAGGGCATCCCTTTACCTGGTGTGGGTCAGAAATTAAAACTTTCCTCACTAAGTGAGGGCTCTTCCTATTACCATGAGTAATGATATGCCAATTAATAGTGAAGGTATTTTAGATAAGCATAATATATATATATATATAAACTTAAGCTTTTTAAAAATCTACAGTCCTTAACTGTGTATACACCACATCAAAAAGCTGTGGACAGCAGTTGTGTGAAACGGATAGAAGAACTTCATTTCTAGGTACAAAGTTATTTTGCAATGATAGTAATCTCCCACCCTTAGAGAGAAACTAATCATGACTTAGAAAGTTTAAAATAGCATTATCTACTGACTTACACTGTGGTTTATTGATTTCCTGCTAAACAAAGTAACTTGTCAATAAAGAGTTTTATTAAGAGCCTAGTCAAAATGAAGCAATGCCTGCCATGTCATCAATGTTTAAAGGCTAATAAGAGATCCTGAGAGGTAATCCTATAGGCTGCATGGGAAAATAAAGAGACTAGTATGTCTTTTAAAATTGCTGCAAGTAAATGATTTGAAGTGTATTCAGCTTTTCTAATCACTACAAACCAATGGTACAAAACAGGAACAATAAAACTTTTTCTGAAAAGTGGCAAATAATGCATATTTTTGGCTTTTTAAGCCTTAGAGTCTGCTGCAACTGTTCTGTCATTATAGCATTAAAGCAGCCATAAGGCATATATAAAAAAATGGTGTGCTTGTGATTCAGAAAAATTCTACTTATGAAAACAGATAGCCAGCTGTATTTGGTTCCTGAGTCGTATTTTCCCAAGTCCTGCCATAAAATTTTAAAATATTAAATTACTGACTACTTAATATGATGATGCAGTACTTATGAAAGACATTTTGAAAAATCAAAGTAAAGCTTTCACTTTAAAGAAATTGATTTTAGGGAACTATTATATATATATATATATATATATATATATATATATATATATGAATTAACCTGTTGATTACAACAGTGATTTCCACTGATTCTTGATTCAAGTGAGAATAAAATTCATAATTTAAAGACATTACTTAATTAGAAGACAGAGAATGATGCAGAGAGCCTGAAATAAAGCCTGTCAAAGGGGATCCAGAGGGAGAGCCAGAGGCGGGGTCTATGGAAGAATTAGATTGTGCACAATTTAGTGATGAATTGGCTGTGTGTATTACACAAACTCCATGGTGTATATACTGATAGTTCTGTCCAAAATTAACTGTTTTTTTTTAAATTTTTTAACATCTTTATTGGAGGATAATTGATTTACAATGGTGTGTTAGTTTCTGCTTTATAACAAAGTGAATCAGTTATACATATACATATGTTCCCATATCTCTTCCCTCTTGCATCTCTCTCCCTCCCACCTCTCTATCCCACCCCTCTAGGTGGTCACAAAGCACCGAGCTGATCTCCCTGTGCTATGTGGTTGCTTCCCGCTAGCTATCTATTTTACATTTGGTAGTGTATATATGTCCATGCCACTCTCTCACTTTGTCACAGCTTACCCTTTCCCCACCCCGCATCCTCAAGTCCATTCTCAAGTAGATCTGCGTCTTTATTCCCATCTTGCCCCTAGGTTCTTCATGACCATTTTTTATTTTTATTTTTTTTAGATTCCATATATATGTGTTAGCATAGAGTATTTGTTTTCCTCTTTCTGACTTACATCACTCTGACTGACAGACTCTAGGTCAATCCACCTCACTACAAATAACTCAATTTTGTTTCTTTATATGACTGAGTAATATTCCATTGGATATACGTGCCACATCTTCTTTATCCATTCATCTGTTGATGGACACTTAGGTTACTTCCATGTCCTGGGTATTATAAATAGAGCTGCAATGAACATTGTGGTACATGACCCTTTTTGAATTATGGATTTCTCAGGGTATATGCCCAGTAATGGGACTGCTGGGTCGTATGGTAGTTCTATTTTTAGATTTTTAAGGAACCTCCATACTGTTCTCCATAGTGGCTGTATCAATTTACATTCCCACCAACAGTGCAAGAGGGTTTCCTTTTCTCCACACCCTCTCCAGCATTTACTGTTTGTAGATGTTTTTATCATGGCCATTCTGACCAGTGTGAGATGATATCTCATTGTAGGTTTCATTTGCATTTCTCTAATGATTAATGATGTTGAGCATTCTTTCATGTGTTTGTTGGCAACCTGTATATCTTCTTTGGAGAAATGTCTATTTAGTTCTTCTGCCCATTTTTGGATAGGGTTGTTTGTTTTTATTGATATTGAGCTGCATGGGCTGCTTGTAAATTTTGGAGATTAATCCTTTGTCAGTTGCTTCATTTCCAAATATTTTCTCCCATTCTGAGGGTTGTCTTTTCACCTTGTTTGTGGTTTCCTTTGCTGTGCAAAAGCTTTTATGTTTCCTTAGGTCTCATTTGTTTATTTTTGTTTTTATTTCCATTTCTCTAGGAGGTGGGTCAAAAAAGATCTTGCTGTTATGTCATAGAGTGTTCTGCCTATGTTTTCCTCTAAGAGTTTTATAGTGTCAGGCCTTACATTTAGGTCTTTAATCCATTTTGAGTTTATTTTCATGTATGGTGTTAGGGAGTGTTCTAATTTCATTCTTTTACATGTAGCTGTCCAGTTGTCCCAGCACCACATATTGAAGAGGCTGTCTTTTCTCCATTGTATATTCTTGCCTCCTTTATCAAAAATAAGGTGACAATATATGTCTGGGTTTATCTCTGGGCTTTCTATTCTGTTCCATTTATCTATATTTCTGGTTTGTGCCAGTACAATACTGCCTTGATTACTGTAGCTTTGTAGTAGAGTCTGAAGTCTGGGAGCCTGATTCCTCCAGTTCTGTTCCTCTTTCTCAATATTGCTTTGGCTCTTCAGGGTCTTTTGTGTTTCCATACAAATTGTGAATTTTTTTGTTCTAGTTCTGTGAAAAATGCCACTGGTAGTTTGATAGGGATTGCATTGAATCTATAGATTGTTTTGGGTAGTAGAGTCATTCTCACAGTGTTGATTCTTCCAATCTAAGAACATGGCATATCTCTCCATCTATTTGTATCACCTTTCATTTCTTTTATTAGTGTCTTATAATTTCTGCATACAGGTCTTTTGTCTCCTTAGGTAGGTTTATTCCTATATATATTATTCTTTTTGTTGCAATAGTAAATGGGAGTGTTTTCTTAATTTCACTTTCAGATTTTTCATCATTAGTGTATGGGAATGCAAGAGATTTCTCTGCATTAATTTTGTATCCTGATACTTTACCAAATATATTGGTTAGCTCTAGTAGTTTTCTGGTAGCATCTTTGGGATTCTCTATGTATAGCATCATGTCATTTGCAAACAGTGACAGTTTTACTTCTTCTTTTCCAAATTGGATTCCTTTTATTTCTTTTTCTTCTCTGATTCCTGTGGCTAAAACTTCCAAAACTATGTTAAATAATAGTGGTGAGAGTGGGCAACCTTGTCTTGCTCCTGATCTTCGTGCAAATGGTTTCAGTTTTTCAACATTGAGGACGATGTTGGCTGTGGGTTTGTCATATATGGCCTTTATTATGTTGAGGAAAGTTCCCTGTGTGCCTACTTTCTGGAGAGTTTTTATCATAAGTGGGTGTTGAATTTTGTCGAAAGCTTTCTCTGCATCTATTGAAATGATCATATGGCTTTTCTCCTTCAATTTGTTAATATGGTGTATCACATTGATTGATATGCATATACTGAAGAATCCTTGCATTCCTGGGATAAACCCCTTTGATCATGGTGTATGATCCTTTTAATGTGCTGTTGGATTCTGTTTGCTAGTATTTTGTTGAGGATTTTTTCATCTATGTTCATCAGTGATATTGGCCTGTAGTTTTCTTTCTTTGTGACATCTTTGTCTGATTTTGGTATCAGGGTGATGGTGGCCTTGTAGAATGAGTTTGGGAGTGCTCCTCCCTTTGCTATATTTTGGAAAAGTTTGAGAAGGATAGGTCTTAGGTCTTCTGTAAATGTTTGATAGAAATTCCCTGTAAAGTCATCTGTTTCTTGGCTTTTGTTGGTTGGAAGATTTTTTTTTTTTTTTTTTTTGCGGTACGAAGGCCTCTCACTGTCGCGGCCTGTCGTTGCAGAGCACAGGCTCCAGACGCACAGGCTCAGCGGCTATGGCTCAAGGGCCCAGCCGCTCCGCGGCATGTGGGATCCTCCCAGACAGGGGCACGAACCCGTGTCCCCTGCTTCAGCAGGCAGACTCTCAACCACTGCGCCACCAGGGAAGCCCTGTTGGAAGATTTTTAATCACAGTCTCAATTTCAGTGCTTGTGATTGTTCTGTTCATATTTTCTATTTCTTCCTGGTTCAGTCTTGGAAGGTCGTGCATTTCTAAGAATTTGTCCAGTTCTTGCAAGTCGTCCATTTTATTGGCATATTGTTGCTTGTAGTAATCTCTCATGATCATTTGTATTTCTGCAGTGTCAGTTGTTACTTCTCCTTTTTCATTTCTAATTCTATTGATTTGAGTCTTCTCCCATTTTTTCTTGATGAGTCTGGCTAATGGTTTATCAATTTTGTTTATCTTCTCAAAGAACCAGCTTTTAGTTTTATTTATCTTTGCTATTGTTTCCTTCATTTCTTTTTCATTTATTTCTGATCTGATCTTTATGATTTCTTTCCTTCTCCTCGCTTTGGGGTTTTTATGTTCTTCTTTCTTTAATTGCTTTAGGTGTAAGTACACTTAACTCTTTTTAAATTGCTTTTGTATTACAATACATGTCAAATTGTGAAGGGTGAGACACCATTCACTGCTCATTGCCACTGAATATTTTTCATCAACATTTAAAAAAAATTAATGAGATCATGTAGACAGGCTTCTCTTTTAATTCATATATATATATATTTTTTGGTCCTTAAACTGATATATATTGTGTTACTATCATTTAGGAAATAATGTTCTGGGTGCTAGAAATACAACAGTGGAAAAGATGAATGAAATCCTTAGTCTCAAGAAGCTTGCAATCAACAGGCAAGAGAATGAATGAATGGGACTTACAGAGAGTAATAAATGCTAAGACAATACAAGAGTGGTGTGATTGACAATTATTGGGGTGTTAGTGATAGGGAAGGTGTTTAGACTATGTTGGATTTAATAATTGGGGAAGGCCTCTGAAAAGAGACATCATAGGGTTAAGATGAGAATTACAAAAATATCACAACTGTGCTAAAATCCAGGTCCAGATCTTTCAAGGCAGAGGAAGTAGCAAGTACAAAATATCTTTTCTGGGAATGAACATAAATGTGTTCCAAGAATAGAAAGAAAGCTCTGGGTGAAACCTAACAAACTAGGAAGAGAGTAAGGCATTTGTCCTCAAGGGATAGTGTTAGGCAAGGAAGAGATCACACAGGATTTTTAATCTCTGATGGAGAATTTATGTTGTACTTTAAGTGTAATGGAAGCATTGAAGGATTTTTAATGGAGCAGTCACATAATCTATATCATGTTTCACAAAAAGCACGCTGGCTGCTGTGAGGGTTGTGAGGTGTAGAAGGGCAGTGGACTAGGAGATGTGGCAGTAGCCTAATTGTGTGTTAACTTTTTATAACCGCTTTACTTTACCAGCAATCTTAATTTTTAAAATTAATTCTACCTATCATTTTGAGTATTCCTTCTAAATCTTTCCTTAGCTTAATGAAATGAAGTAAAAAACAGTACACTAAGAACTTCCTTTATTCTTGGATTTGAGAGGAAAACGGATATTAAATTGCTTTATATTCATGTATGAGTTCTTCATTAGTATAAGCCCACCAAGGCTATTGTTTAGAATATTTTAATAATTTCAGAGATGTCAAATTTTAAATAATCCATATATTTTATTTAATTAACATTCATAGAAAAGCAGTGAAGAACATATTACTAAAAACATTACTATTATCAACCACAATTTAAAGACTATTTACTTTGTGACAGAAATTTTGCTAGAAACTTTAATTATATAACTCATTAAATTATTACAGTAACTATGTTAAAAAATATATTATGTGTATATGTTATATAATATAAATATATATATATATATTATGTGTATATATATATACACACATAATGAACACCATTTTAAAATTGTGAAAACCAAAACTAAAGAAATTATAAACATTAGTTGGAATATAGCAAATATGAATTGGAGATGGGAACAAACACAGGTCATTCTGACTCCAAATCCCCTGCTCTTAAACACAATTGCCTTTACACTAAAAAAAAAAGAAAAAAGAGAGAGACATTGGCTCATGTTTATAGATGTTATGAGAATAATATATGACAATCTATTATATTGCTTGCAGTGGTTATTTCCTATTTTTCCAAATATACACACACAATTTATATTCCTTTATTTTTGCTTTGGTTATATGGAAATGACATAAAAGACTTACTTTTTAAACAAAGAATCTAATCAGCACCACCCTGCAATGTAAAAAAAGGGGTTTGGATTGTTAATTGAAATGCATCAAGAAGTATGCCCATGAAAGTAAATTTCTACATACTAACAAATCGAAGCTCTCTGGAAACTGGAAAAATATTGCCACCTTTACATTTGAAAACATCAGATGGGAGAGATAATAACAACACTAATGACTGGGAGTGTGTATGATTCATGAAGGAATGGCCAAAATTGAATTGAGTATTGTGTGTATCTTGGGAATAGAAAGTCTTTAGAGTTTATCCATACGTACTTTATTCGGAGACTTGTTTACTGTGGTTATGTAATTTTAGGACTGGGATCAAAATGATTAATTTAAAGAGTAGAGACCCCTCAGAGTTTCATTTAATTCTGCGAATCTTTTACACAAATGATGGACATAAGTACAGAACACAAAACAAAACGTCTCACAATTGCTCTTTGGAGAGCATTGCACAATTTTTAAACTATATATTACAATACAGCATAAATACCAAAAATTCTACAATGTAATATTAAGGATTGCTAAATGGCATATCTTGAATATTTAGTAAGTCAGACATCATACTAAGTACTCAACATTTCTACTTCATTTAATCTTCATAAAAAACATTGTGCCATTTTAAAGGAAATAACCTCATTTTATTGTTGAATAAAGTGTAGTTTACCATGGATTATTGGCCATTGCTTAAGAAGTCACAGCTATAATAAACAAATCCTGAATTGAAACTCAGACTATGATCCCCATGCTCTTCAGAGCGAGTTCTAAAAGGTAAGTGAGGAAAGGAAGTATGCTTTAACTATACTATTATCTGAGGGATGTAATGACATCCCCTAGGACAAGTAAGCTTTCTTCCTTATCCTTCAATTCTCAAACTTTAATCTCTTCCTGTAGATTTTAGATATGTGGGTTTAAAACATTATGACTTGTATGTCCCTATTTACATTTGAAGTATAACCATAGAGCTATTAGATTAAGTTATTTTATTTTTTAGCCCATTTATGAAGATTAAAAAAAACTGATCAGCTGATGGCTGATCACAACCCTGAAGTAGCAAACCATGTATGTTTGACTACAAAAATGAGTTAGCCTGGAATACTAGGGGTTGATTTTCTTTTGGGCAGATTGCAGAGTGAGACGGCATGACATATCTTTTTACAGACCTTGAGCTACTTACTGGATAGAAAGAACACTGAAAACTGAAGAGAGAAAACAGCAAACACTAATCTGCTTAACCTCAATATTTTGCCTACTTAACAGGGTGACAAGATATTCTAGTCTGTCCTAGTTGTGCACCTGTTGTCACAACATAATTATTAATAAGATCCTTGTTTAATCCTTCTAAACATATCAATTGAATAATAAATTATTCTACCTGTTTACTGGTGAGTATATGAAGGGGAGTTAATTTGCTTAAGGTCAACTAACTTGTGGGTAGAGAAGCTTCATACTGAACCAAGAGAATCAGCCTATGTTAATTATCCTCTCTATCAAGTTTGTGTTACATAGTTAGTGTTTATTAATGCTTTTATCTTCTTTTGTCTATCAAAGTATTTTCTTTTCTTCCAAACTCTTCTCAGACCTTACTCCTTCAGAAAGTCTTCTCTTATATCTTCCATAATATATTTCATTCAGCTTGCATGCTAAAATATTCACAGCCTGAAAAATATATTGTCTTAAATTGTTTTTGCTTTATTAGACCCTGGTTGATTTTCTTCTTTCTCTCTTCTGCTTTCATTTCCATAACACTCCTTGAACACTTACAACTCAGTTACATCTAAGGCTACATTTTCTTCTAGTATACAAGGTATGCTTTCAACCGTAATATTTGGGAGAGAAGCTTTAGTGAAGGTGGTCATTCTGTTTTACTTTTTCTCTTATTGTTAGTCTATTTTAATGTGCTTTTTAGTTGAAATAAGTGAAAATATGACTTTATCTGCTCATCACACATCCATTTGGGTTCAGCTTGCTTTTGGACTAGGATCAAAATCATGACAGATACATTTAAAAACTATACTTTTGCTCACTTTGAAAATAAACCAGAATCATTTCCCTGATGGGCCCAGTAATTCTGATATGGGATACTTTCAGTGAAATTTGCTATTGACTCTTCTCACTACTTCTTTCTTTCATCTTTTGCTCCTACCTCTTGACTACACTTAGGTTTGCTAATTACCCTTTTTGTTCACTAAATAGAGGTAAACTTCAATGGCATTTTATTCTTATATTTCAATGCAGGCTCTGGAGATACTATGTAAATTCATGATTTTAGAAATCATTTCTAAGAGAATGATTCCTGTATCTAATAGTTTTAGAATTGGTTTCTCTCCTGGGCAACATCCACATTTCTAGTCTTTAGACACCCAGACATAGACATACTCTTAAAAGGACCAGCATAAATCTTTTAGAGGCTCTAAACACTGAATATAATATGCTTTCCCAGCATGTAATTTATAAACAATACTAAACTGTACAGTACATGTAAAGGAATAAGAGACATTCTGATAATCCCCATATGATGGCTACTTTACTGCTTCAATGAACTATCAAAATTCTTCCAAAATATTACTTTAAATATTTTCTTTTATTTTGGTGGCCCTTTCTCACTAAACATTAATCATACACTTTGACTGCCTATCATTAAATTTCAGAGAAAATTAACTTTCTTCATTGTACATACTATCTTGATATTGTATTGCCAGGACCTGGTTATCTAGAAGCAAAACTTGGTGATGTTTGTCTTTATTTTGTCATGTTTTGTGAAACAAGTTTGACCAGCTTCTTATGTTTCTTCCATCTTTCTTTTTTATTTCCATTCTGTAATACTGGTGAATATTCAAGATATTAGTGTTATTCAAGTGTTCTCTAGTGTTATTCAAGATAACACTAGCACATATAAAAGATAAAGCCCCAAATCTTAGTACTTAAAATAATGAAAAATTTATCACTCACTAACTGAAATTCCAAAATTGGGGTTGCTAATTGGTGACACATTATTTGGTAACTCAGGTTATCATCCATGCTGCCATCTTTGCCTAAGGCTTCCAAGATCACCCGGTATATGGATATAGGACTAGAAGAAAGGGCAAAAGACAAATAGAGTGTACATTTTTTAAGAAGAAATTTTATTTACAAACCGTTTTACAGAAGATTAAAGTAAAATAAATATTTAGTTCCAAATCTATAAACAGCTAACAAAGAAAAATAAATATCCTGAATTCTTTTGTATTTTCATTTACCATTATGTTCCCCTTGTCCTTTGGATAAAATATTGCATTGCAAAACCAGTGTATTTTTGAATGTGAAAAAGTATCAAAATCATCCTAATGTGACCCAGGATCATACTTTGGCTGATGCAAGATCAAACATTGCCTTGGAAATAAGCTATTTCATTAAGCCACAGTGGATTTCTCTTTTCAACAAATCTGAGTGAATTTCTTTTCCAGAAATTCAGTGGTGAATTTGGTGGAACTTTAAGAACTTGTCTCTTATATATTATTTTTTTCCCTGTTGGCATATCTGCACTATCTACTGAAATACTTATGTATGTGTCCCAGCAATTCCCTTGTCTTTCTTTTTTCTGAATCTTACTTTCAAGGGAGCTTCATCAATATGGTCCAACATTGTGAACAAGAGAAAAATAAAATGGATTTGGTGACTTGTAGCCAAGTCTCTGCACCGTTTTCTTATCTCTGGTGCTTAATAAATTGTGCCTTTTAAGTAATCTCCTCCTTGCCTATTCCAGGTTTCATCATGCCTCCTCTCACCACATTAAAGAGAGATTCTGTAAATCTAACTAGGAATTTAAGGTATTTATAAATGAGCCTAATACAGCTTTTCCAAGTTTAACTCCCGCTCTTATTTACTTTGTATTTTATTCTTCATCCGAACTTTTATTTCTTATGCATGCACAAGTTTTACCACCTTCATACATTTGCTTATATAATGCTAATACTGCCCAGAAGAAGTAGCACAAATGGCATTTCTCTTATGAAACCATCCCAGTTTCCAAAGAGAGTTTGCCTTACCCTCCTCTGTTCTCCCATAGCAATTTATTTATACTTCAATTATAGAAATAGTGCATACTACAATTCCTTTCTCATCCACTGAAGTGTAAGCATCATGATGGCAAGAAGAGTACATTATTCAAAACTGAGTTCTTATTAAAGCCTAAGAGTGACTGCTAAATATTTGTTTATTATAGTGAGCTAAAAAGGAAACTACACTGTAAATTATAAAGTACTACCAAAATATTTTAACATTGTAACACAGCCTTGTGTAAGCTTACTTTGTTTAAGTTTATATAACCTCTCTAAGCCTCAGTTCCCTCATTGTGAGTAGTAAAAAGCAAAACACACAAACAAAACAAAAAAACAAATGGTAAACAAATCAAACACTTCAAAGTGCTTTTGATAGAGCTGGGAAAAAAAAGTTCTCAAAAGAGATATCCATGGGTGTAATTATTTAATATTTTACTATCTGTCTATGGTGGTTATATATACCTAAATAAGTGCAGCCCTCTGAAGTTTCCTTGACTTGTTCTTTTAATAATTTATTTTAAAATTAAATAACCATAGTTGTATACCACATACTTAGCTGTTGCCGAACTCCGGTTCAGCTGTTCATTGCTCAAGAATCCAATATTGAGAGACCAGCATTGGGTAAAAGGAAAGATAGGGTAATTTTTTTTCTTTTTTCCCTGATCTCTGGCAGGCCATGAGAGGTGGGAGGTGCTGGGGGTGGGGCCTGGGGCTCAGGAGAGAGAGCCCAGGGGTGGGAGGTGGTGTTCCCAGAGAGGCCAGGGGGTGCTGATAGGGGGAGGAAGGTGGAGAGACGTGGCTTGGAGGCCTTCCCCTTGGGGAGGTGGCAGAGGGGTGTCCTAGGGGCTGCAGGAGTTGGAGGGCAGGGGAGCATGGCACCTGGACCAGGCATGCTGACCCGAGGGTGGGGTTGGGAAAGACAGCTTTATGGAGGAAGCCAGCAATCCTGGGGGGAAGGTGGACTCATGTCCCACCAATTGGGGGCAGGAACTTTTAGAGGGGACTTTCAGGGGTGTACAGGAGGCAGGGAGGGCTAAGTCAGCTCCAAGAGTCATCTCGAAATTGGTCCTGCAGTGGTCTGATCAGCATCATCTTGATTGTTTTAAGTACAGTTCATTTTCCACTCTAGGGTCAGTTCATTCCCATTTCCTTAAGGCCAGTTCCTGGAATTGTACAATATAGAGCAGCTTACGTCATGGCTACAGTCTGGTCATCGTGTAGGTAGCTTCTTCCACCTGATGGGAGTTTCAATATCTGCAAAATAGATCAAGGGACATGGCTTGGAATATTACCTATAGCTTTCTAGAGGGAACTAAAGGTCCTTGACTTGTTTAATGGCTAAAATATTATTATTTTGTCTTACTTGACTGCTTTCCTTAGTTTCTGCATTTTCTCATTTCTCTGATTAAATTTATTCTTTGACTAAAGTTTTTTTATAGACAAGTGGCAGGTGGAGGACATGGGGAGTGGGGTCTGTCCTGGGGCTTTCCCCACAGGGTCCTGCTCCATTACAAAGCCAGCTGGTTTCTAGCACTGCTCTGTGTATCTCAGTGCTGTGGTCCTACATCATTCCTTTTAATGATCTACTTTTGTCAGCAACAGCTTTAATTTCATTTCCTTCTTTTACTGGCATTTCTTGACTCAAATCAATGGACAATAGCTGTGAGAATAGAACTAGGTGGCCTTTCTAATGGACTCTTACCTGGTGTAGAGATCCTGCTATAAATTTTTGACACCCAGTGCCATATAGCTCAAAATCTTTAACATGTTTAATAGAATTTCTGATATCTACCAGTTGAGAGAAAAACTGAATTCAAACCTACAAGCATCAGGTCAAAAAACTAGGAAGCCATTTCTTCACATCTGGGGAAAAAGTTTTTTGCAAGAGTAAATTTCACAAAAGTAAATAAGATAACAGCCTATTTGTTAACCATTTGGAAAAAACTTTGGGTTTTCAAAGACTAATGACCAAGCCCAAGAACTGTATTTTCTTATCATATGTCACATATAAAATCTGATTTATTCTAATTTATAAAAGAAGCCAATCACTGAAGCTCAGGCCAAAGTATAACTCTTACAGGAGACAAAGGAAGACAACATACATTCACACACACTGTCAACTCATAGGCTATTTCCAGCTGAAAGGGTTTGCATGCTGCTATTTTTATAGAAACTTTCACACTTTAGGAGAATTGTTTTGAGAACTGATAAGTAATGAAGAAAAAGTCAAATGGTTGTCCTGTCAATTTATGACTAACTTGTAAATGTTTTAGTGGAATGCTAAAAGCAAAATAAATAAAAATATTTCTAATCATCCTGTGACTTTTTACACCAATGAACTTTATTTTTCTTGTGTGTGAGGAAGTGTCAGATGTCCCCAGCAGAAAATGAAGATGATAACTTTTGGATCATAGAGACTATATTGGCCTCAATGATGATGGAGGAAGATACAGACAAGACTTTACTGTTGGGAGTTGCCTTCCTTGTCCTTATAGAAAACATGAAGGAGGTGGGGTAGGGGTTCTTTGACTTTATGGAAACATTAAAGGTACTAGTAATTGGTTATTCCCTAGAAATCTGTTTAGAATAATGGCAGGAGGAGGTTTTGAACATTCATGACTCTTTAGCTACCTCAAAAACCTGACTGTGTCTTCCCTGGTGGCACAGTGTCCGCCTGCCGATGGACTCTCAACCATTGGCAGGGGACACGGGTTCATGCCCTGGTCCGGGAGGATCCCACATGCCGCGGAGCAGCTGGGCCGGTAAGCCATGGCCACTGAGCCTGCGTGTCCGGATCCTGTGCTCCGCAACGAGAGAGGCCACAGCAGTGAGAGGCCCGCGTACCACAAAAAACAAAAAAAACAAAAAAAACAAAAAAAACTGACTGCATTTTCTTGGCTCTGATATACGCTGTTGAGAATAAACAGATTCCAGATGGGAAGAACAATTCACCAAAGCAACTCAGCACCTGGAAGACTCATACAACTAAGTCAGATTTAAAAGTTGGCCTGCTCCAGAATCAGTTTAAAGGTTAGGGGCATAGCAATGATATGGGATCTGAGCTGAAGTGGGCACCTACATAGAGTTAAATGGGCCCCCAAGTTGAATTTCCTCGACTTTTATCCTAAGGTAGTTCTGAAGTCAGAGTGTGAATCAGAGCTGATGTTTGGAAAATTGTTTCATGGCAACTGTATCTTCATCATTAATTTATACTTCTAGGTTCACACTTCTCCTGAAGTTTGACACTGCCCTTACATACAAGTTGTGCCCAACATGGATGGGTTTAATTTTCTTTTTTTGTCCTTCTACTCTGCTCTGTGTAACAGGAGTGCCACTCCTCTATTTCCCAAGTAACCCTATCATCTTCTTCTGGGGGACGGGGTTGAAAAACGGAAGGCACAGACAGCAAATAATGCAAGAAATAGAGAATGCAGGATATCCCCCCCATATCTTCCTCTTGGCATTGAGCAGGGTCCAGCATCTCTGTCTCCTGTGGCTTCCATCATTTCAGGACATGTTCACATGATTTTAATTGTAGACAGATTCTGTCTGTTAACACTGGCCCCTGGCTTGCGTTAAACTTCCTCTTCATTTTATCCCTCATAAATGGAATCAGAAATGGCTTCCTGGTGTTTGAGTTTCAGCTTCTCTACCATCAATGCAACCAAATTAAAAGACCTCTGTTTGAAAATACTTGAAGTGGTTTCTACTTTCTTGGTATGATTTGAAATGTAATGATTTATTATAAATACAGTCTCATGGTTCACTTAACTAGGCTCAGGTTTATATATGTAACTGATGTCTCACCTGAGTCCTGCCGGACTTAAAGGTCTAGATGACATTAGCTCAAAGCTTTACTGCACTGCCAAGGGAAAGTCCTATATTCTCTCTGGGATGTCTTTAAATTTTAGAGGTTCTCTTTGTTCAATGACCTCTAGTTCAGAGCTCCATCTCCTACTGAATTATAAAAGATTATATAATCCTCTCCATTGAACAGGAGCTGTCTATATTTGTACTAACTGCTCAGAGGTGGATCAGCCCTTTCTGTGAACTAAACACACATTAAAAAACTTCAAAATATTGAAAAATTAATATGAACAAACCACCAACCCTTATTATGCTTCTCCAGGAAATTCTTTCTCTTTTTTCTCCTCTCTCCCACTTTTCCCCTTTAGTTTCAGTACATATTTCCTCCCAATTGCCTCATGTCTAATTAGTTTCCCTATATCTTTCCAAACAATACAACTTCCAAAGTTAACCACAAAAGTACTTTTGCATTCACCACTCAATCTTGTTTTCCAGTGAGGAAAAAAAAAAAATCATTTTGTAGTATATACAGAATTTAATAAGGAGTTTTATTAACAAAAAACATTTTCTCTTTTGTTTCATATGAATCAATTTTTTGCAATCATTTCTCATTTCTTTCATCAAAACATTCTAGTTTCTCTCCAGTTCAGGACACAAAATTTTAATAGGTATTTTAATTATGAATATATTTTGCTTTTGCTTCTTTGAATTCTATGTATATCAAGAGAATGAGGTTTCCATTTTGCCTAATTCTATCAAAGTGAGATGGGTGCTAGGGATTTAGTGTAAAACAAGATATCTTTTTTTTTTTTATCTCCAGGAGTTTTCAATTGAACATATTATTTATTGCTGTATAACAAGTTATCCCAAACCACAGTGGCTTAAACAACAAGGTTTATTATTTTATAACTTCTTTAGGTCAGGAATCCAGGTCCAGCTTAACTGGATCTCCTATCTAAGGGTCTTTTACAAGGTTCCAATGATCTCAAGGCTAGGTTGGCACCTGTTTCAAGTTCACTCACGTGGTAATCAGCAGGATTCAGGTCCTCACAGGCTTTAGACTGAGTCCTCAGTGTCTCACTAGTTAATGTCCAGAGGCTGCCCTCAGTCAAGTCCTTCACGTCTGGGTTTCTATAGTGGGCAGTTCACAACTTCCTAGCTTTCCTAGAGTGAGCAAGTGAAAAAGAGCCAGAGAGAATACCAGCAAAACAGAAGTCATGGTCATTACTATCTCAATTTTGGAAGTGACATGCCAGAACTTTCACTGTACTCTGTGAATCAGAGGTCCAGACCCCGCTCCAAGGGAGAGTAGGAATGAATGCTAGGAAGCTTGTTTTATCAGGAGCTATTCCAGAAGCTGACTACACAGAACTTTTAGGAAGGAACAGGAAATTATAAAATAACATTATGATACTATGTCAGAATTCAGTACAGGAAGCCCAGATGTCACAGAGGCAAGGAACCTCTCCCTTATGTACAAAACCTGTGAGGGGAGGGCTCCAGGGACACTTTCAGTTCACATTGGATACATTTTTGTAGTTCCCATTATCTCACATGTCAACAGATTTTTAGCTAATATTTTATGTGAACAGGGAAAGTCTACATGATGATATAATTAGTCATTTTTATTTTGTTCTTTTCGATCTCTTATTAAAGTAAAAATAATATTTTATGTTCTAAGAGCCACTCTTCATATAACATAGACAACAGACCTCAGAGAAGTCAGTGTGGTTAGAAAGACTGGTTACAAGCTGCAGCTGAATTTCCAACTGGATACTAGTAAAGCCCGAAGTTCGGTCACTTTTCCAGGAAAGGGAAAGGGTGAATATGCTCTAGCAATCCTCTTCAGGCTGTGGTACTGTTCATTTAGATCTGAAACCGAGAAGGAGTACATTTGGGATTGGAGAAGCGAAATGATGAACTATATTTTTGAAAGTTTAAGTTTGAAGTATCTGTAAGGCATATAAATGGAGACAGAATAAGACTAAATATAGGCTTGGGACTCAGGAAATGCGACATAGGGAGATAATGGAAGTTAGCATCATGCATATACACAGAAACACTATCTTATAAACATTGTCTCTAAAGAAAATTGTTTCATTATTCTATAAAAATAATTCAATCCTTCTTACAAGCCTGCATTTTCTGGCAGTAACATTAACAAAGCAAACGTATTTTAGTCCATTCTGCCATTTTTTTTTTCATATGTAATAACTTAAACAGTTCCTTTAGGTAAAAGCATGCAGGGCCTTTTCCTGGAAATGATCGGCTGCTCCAATTTCCATCCTGTCAGGAGTGGCTCTGTCCAATACAATTCCTAATTGCTAGTTATAAAATATTGCTGAATCCTCAATGGACTTTTGGCATTATATATCTTAATAGTCATTCAGACATATTATGTTAAAAAGAGTGTTCATATTTACATTTGTTGGGAACTCTTGTACTGTTGTCCAGCATTCTCATTTTCAAAACAAAGCTGAACCAAGTCCCATTTCCTTGAGCTTCAGCTCTCTGAAGCAAACTAAGTGATAAAATGATTCCTGCTAAGATGTTAATGGCATCTTAGAGACATAAGATTTTTAGAGACATAAGATCTTTTAAAAATAATAAAAGAACAATAACAAAGAATTAAAGACAAATGGAAAAGGACACAGAATACTCTCAGCATGTCTTATAGAGCTGTTTTAGCTCTATGCCTAGACTCGCCTGGACTGTTAACAAACTTTGTTTCCCCAGAGGAAACATTCTCCCCAAACGCCTGTAAATTTGGACTTCAACAAAAATTGTATCAAAATGAAAGAACAGAAGAACAGAAGAACAAGAATTTTCCATTCATATTTACTGGTCAATATCAATGGTTAAATGGATCTTTACCTTTAACATAATGGAAGGAAAGACACAAAGATTTCTGCAATAATCCTGCATTATTCCCAACTCACTGAGGACCTGGTGATACATTTCAGCATAGAATCAAAGTGAAATAAAAGAAATATATGGCTGCTCTACTATAAACTAGCCTGACATGCTAAATAGTGTTGACCTCTTTACAGCTAGAATTCAGTTGAGTTGTGAGGCTGTTGTGATCATAGCCTTATATACTTCAGAGTATCAGAGACAGCATTTGTGCTGAGTGGGAGAGCTGTATTTGAGTTGCAAATACATACAAATATTCAGCTCATGGATGTATAACAAAGGGCTATGTTTTCTGTGCATAATATTATGGTGTTACATATATGTAAAATACACACACACACACACGCACACACTCAGTGAGTCTTTCCTCTGTATTTTCCCTGCCTTTATTCAGAGAAAGTTGTGTAGGCCATAAAAACATTCAGATAAAACATCAAAAACACAAGCATGCTGATTCCCTCCAAAAGGTTCCATTTCCATATATTTAATGCTAGTTATAAATAGTTCTTGAGTTAATATCATATATATAACATATTTTATGCACTTGCTCTTCTTTTTAAAACTATTTTTTAAAAATGAAATTTTGTTCATATTCTCAACTTTGACTTTCTCCATGTTTCTGTGTAAATTAGTACATATCATTTTCCACAGGTGGTTTTGGGCTCACTCTCTATTCCATAGTATGAGCACTCTAGTGACAGAAGTGATATGTACTCAAATGCCCCATTACATCAAAGCTATTGACTCATAGAGAGGAAGAACAGCCATTCCTTCATCCTGAATTCTTGAAACCTCACGGGGAGAAACTATACAGTTCCAGTTAGAAGAAAGGACAGAACTCATCAACAATCTAATCAAAAAGAATGAGATATTACTTTAAGGAAATCACAGATAGAGATTAATTTGAATTTATCAGCAGTTCGTTCATGCATCAAACAAGTATTTGCCAAATACTAGCAAATGATCCACATATCTTCTGGTATCAGTTTTATCTTATGAAATTATTTTTAATTTATTATTTAAATGGATACTTGTTGATAATTTTATATTTGATGAAGAGTAAGAAAAAAGGTTCATTATATTCCTAGTAATCAGCTTTTTGGAGCTTTAGTTATTGTAAAAGTGTGTGTGTGTGTGTGTGTGTGTGTGTGTGTTTTAAGATTGGATACATTTTCAGGAAAGAACTTTTGCTATAACCTTTTAAAAAACCCTCTTTCTAGAGTAACAGGAAATTGTAGATAATGTTGAGTCTTGCAAGTGATGTCAAGTTTTAAAATCTAAATTATTTTTGAAGATATTTTCTATAGACTCAGTGTTTCCTATAATGGCCAGTCAGATTATTTGAACCAAGCTTCAATTAAAAATTCCTAATATTGTATATTGAAAAAATCTTCTTAAAAGCACCGAGTATCCTATGAGGAAAGAAGTGATAACTAGGCTAAAAATGAAGAAAAAACTGGAACCAGGAGAGGTACTTGTGGGTTGCAGTAAATGTGAACATTTATTTTGACATATCTGTGGGAAAATAGAACAAAGTTCAGACTCTACAGGAAGGAAGGAAATTAACAGGAGAATGTCCCACAATAAGGTGCACTACAGAATACACCTTTGGGACAAAGGTGAACAGGAAAAGGACTAGTCTTCTTGCAGAATTGCCATACAGTGAGTGAAGGAGAGTATAATATAAGATGAGGTCAGGGAGATAACAGGGCAGGGTTGGGCATAGAAGATGGGTTGGTGGTATAGTGCTTTGTAGGTCATTGTCAAGACTTTGGCTGTTACATAAGAAGGATAGTAAATCATTGAAACATTTTGAGCAGAGAAGTGGCATCATCTTTTCATTTTTACTGGATCATCCTGGCTGTGGTGTGGTGAGTAGGATGAATTGAGACAAGGGAAGAAACAGAGAGAAAAGTCAGGGGGATATGACAATAATCCAGGCAAGAGACAATTATGGTAGAGAGGGGATGTTGAGGAAAGTTGAAACTTTGGGTATATTTTGATTGTTAATCAGATTTCCTAAACTAGTGAATATACAGAAAAAAAGACACAAATCCAAAATTATTGGTGTAAGCAACTGGAAATATAAAATTACTATTATCTAGACTGGTGGAATCCTCAGGGGCCCAGGTTTTGGACCTATTAATTGAGCATCCACAAAGAGTTCTGAGCAGTGAGTGGGATTTCTGACTGGGCTTTTGATACATTTAGGACTAATTATCACATAAAAGTGATCTATATTCATAGACTAGATAAGATCACCAATGGAGTTGGGGTAGATAGAGGGATAAATGTGCTGGACCCTAGACAGGGCCAGTAGTTAGTGGTCTTAATAGCAGCTAGCACATTATTATGGCTTCACTAAATGTCAGTGCATTCATTGTAAATGTTTTCCATGACAGAAACAAACAGGTCTTAAAAGCGGAGGGAGTTCTTTATATCCAGGAAGTCCAGGGTTGCTGCTGAGGTTACTCTGTAATGCAATTAGTTGCCCAGGCTCTTTTCTTCCTCTTACCCAACCACCATGTATCCTTATACTTGGATTTAAAGTAGCTACTGTAACTTCATGTGAAATACAGGTAGAAAGAAGGAAGTACAGGAAAGGAAAGGAAAGGAAATAACAGTCATGTCAGTCAAATCTATGCATTTAAAAATCATTTTCTGGAAACCTCAATCTGAAATTTCTGCAGCTTCTTAAAGAAGTAGCTGCAAGATAGTCTAGAAATGTATTTTAGCTTTTCCTACCCTATTGCAGTGGTCAGAAAACTTTTAATGCAAAGGGCCAGAGAATAAGTATGGCAGCCTTTGTGTGCCCTGTGGTTTCTGCTCCAGCTACTTAACTTTGCCATTGTAGTGGAAAAACAACAATGGAAAATATCCAAATGAGTGAGTGTGGCTGTGTTTTAATAAAATTTATTTACAAAAATTGGCAACACTCCAAATTTGAATTGTGGGTAATAGTCTGCTGATTTCTGCTAGTTTAGGAAATATGAAAGGAGCCTATTATGAGGCTTTTGTTTGGATGCAGTGGGCCAGTAGCTATCTTATATTGTATATTCCAGGTAGCTAATGTATAGTAAGGTTGATGATCTCAGAAAGCTTTAGTGAGAAGAACACTAGATAACAGACAAAAAAAGTAGACTTACATTCAGTTTCACCACTTAACATGAATGTGACCTTGAGTAAGTCACTTAACCTTGCAGCGCCAAGTTTTCTCATTAATGAAATGAAGATAATAAAACCTGTCTTGCCTGCCTCTACAGATTGCTGGGAAAATTGAATGAAATAATGTGAAGTGAAATGAATGTGCTTTTGAAAACTGTCTGGTATTCACAAGTATATGGTACTTACAGGCCAGGCACAAAATTCATTACATCAAGTATGCTGAGCTTTTTTGAAAGTATCTTTTTTATACAATTACAAAATGAAATATAACACACTGCAGGAAGGTAAAATGTTACCTTTGTAGCCTAATCATGATGAGACACGTGAGGAGAGGGAAGTGAACTCAGATGTGAATTATTGGAAGACGTAAGTGAAAAAGGAATAGATATATAAAAATCAGAAAAATAAAGCCTATCATGGATAGTTCATAGAAAATATAATTCTAATGTAGTGGATCTATTATAGTTTGGGAGAAAAATTCATTATATGGTATCTTTAAACTAGTACATTTTGGGCTTTTTTGAGGTATGCGGGCCTCTCACTGTTGCGGCCTCTCCCGTTGCGGAGCACAGGCTCTGGATGCGCAGGCTCAGTGGCCATGGCTCACGGGCCCAGCCGCTCCGCGGCATGTGGAATCTTCCCAGACCGGGGCACGAACCCGTGTCCCCTGCATCGGCAGGTGGACTCTCAACCACTGCGCCACCAGGGAAGTCCTAAACTAGTACATCTTTATAAACTCTCATATATTATATAAAATGCATTTAATGAATTTCTATACATAGACATACTTTTCTGTGTAACATTGATATTTTCATTTTATTGATTACACAGCCAGTTGGGACATGGACTTGGGACTTTGGGACATGGTGTCTAAACCCTCAGTTACAGCTCTAAACTTATCCCCATTTCTCAGTTTGCTCTAAAACTCTGGGCAAATTATTTCACTTACCTTGGACTCAATTTCTTCTCTTATATAACGTGGACATTAAACTAGCTGTTATATCTTCTAGTTCTTCAAGTCTATGTTTCTGCTTCAGAAAAAAGGATATAATTTACTTGGGGGCATATATTATATTCTTATAGTCAGTGAGCAACAGAACAAGTAATTAATGAATAACTTAATACTTACTGAACGCTTTGCTCAGAATGCATGTTCCTTCCTTTCAAAGACGACACAAACAGCAACACTGACCTTTCAACGGAAACTGAAAATGGCACTTGATAGGTCAACTTGCAGCATAAAAAGTATGGAATATGATAGAATATGAACAATAGCATACTGACCTGAGCCAAGGAAGCCCTTCATGCAACTGACAAAGCTTAATAGACAATGGTTTCTGAATTTTATTCTACTAGCTACACTACCAGAATGCATTAATTTGCCAAGTGAAAAGCAAGAACGTCCATCTGTTTATTGGTGAAAAGCAGAGAAAAGTTGGTATCTGTGAAGCATCCAGATAGGCACCTAAGTACGAACACACATGCATTTTACATTCAGCCCCACGACAGCCACTTCATAACCTCCTTATCATTGCCTTACATCTCATTTACCCCCTTTTTACTGTTGCTGCTCATAGAACTTTCAGGGCTTTTTGGTGTTTAGTGGGGGTGGAAGTTAAGAGTATAGGCTCTGAAACGAGTTTGAATCCCATTTTTACCACATCATGGTTGTGTGACCAGGGCATGTGGCTTCCCATAATGTTTTTGTGACTAAATTTATTCATATATAAAGTAGGGATCATTCCCTCTGTTCTGAGAATTAAACAGTGTCTCCCATATGTTTTCAAAATATCTACATATAATTTACTTAGAAGTTCCATCCACAGAAATTGCTGTGCAACTCAAGACTTTTCCACATATTATTTTGTTAAAGTAATGTTGTATTACATTTTTTTTATTTTTCCAGATATATATTGGTCAAAAACTAGATTGAGAGATATATAAATTCTGCAAAGTTTGAATGTAAAAATCTGAGAAACATCCTATCAAGAAAATGAAAGTGAGAAGATATTCTATGAGACTTAGCTTTATATTTTCCCTGCCTTCCCAAGAAGGAAATTCAAAGTTCCCACCAGTCTCAGTATCTAACTAAAGTCCAGGAACTCTAGGTAATGTGCTAGTCTCTGCATAAAACCTGGATGTAATATCTCTTGATTTAGAGATCACCGCTTCATCACCAAATAGTGAAGAAGATACAGGAAAATCACAATAAAAGTATGAAATGAAAACAGGAAACACAATGGTCATTGGCCAGGAGCAATTTCAACATCCAGCTGTGCTGAAGTTTGGAGGGGCCCTTAAACTGCACCTCATGTATATTCCTTGATTAGGTCCTGGTTCCATTCCTTGAAATTAACAACCAAATGCCTTGTTCTGCATAAATTTGGGCTTGACCTCCAGGAGTTCCTTGGTTTTCCTTATCTATCCTGACTACGTCAAAAGAGAGAATAAGGCAATTTCCTGTCTCTTGAGTTTAACAGATTTTCTTTTAACCTTTTTCACATTTTCAGAAAATTTGGGTCATTGTATTTCTCAAATAATCACAGAGAGATTTCCAGAGAGATGCAGACTTAATGGAACAACTCCCTTAAAGATTTAAATCTCTTTCATGATTCCAGTAAAAGATTAAAACTTTTATATGATTCAATACATACCTATTCTTATTCTTATCTAGATCCTTACTTCACAGTCAACATGAGACTATATTACAGAATGGTGAATTATGTAAATTTATACAAGAAATAGACAAAAATATTAACACTTTTCTGTCCCATTCTACTACTCAAAAAGTAAACTGAATGCACTGTTCATTGTTCAGTGAACATCTACTGTGTACTAGGCATACTCTGAGATTTACATATGTTACTTTTCATTCACAAATAATGCACATTTGCTGAACTATGAATTGATTCAAGAACTAAATCTTATTAAGTGGCAAAGCCAGGATTAAATTAGGTAACTATTTGGCACCAAAGGGTATGAGTTATGCTCAAGGACAAGTGGATTTACTTTATATTTATTTATTTATTTTTAAATTTATTTATTGATTTATTTATGGCTGTGTTGGGTCTTCATTTCTGTGTGAGGGCTTTCTCTAGTTGTGGCAAGTGGGGGCCACTCTTCATCGCGGCACATGGGCCTTTCACCATTGTGGCCTCTCTTGTTACAGAGCACTGACTCCAGATGCGCAGGCACAGTAATTGTGGCTCACGGGCCCAGTTGCTCCGCGGCATGTGGGATCTTCCCAGACCAGGTCTTGAACCCATGCCCCCTCCATTGGCAGGCAGATTCTCAACCACAGTGCCACCAGGGAAGCCCAAAATGGATTTACTTTAAGTAGCTGTTGAAAACTTACCCAAATTATTTTGGACTATGGAATCATCTGAAATATCTGGATTAAATTTTGAGGTGACTGGTTTCAAGGGATAAACATTATTTTTCATATAGGAGACTTAAACATTAAGGTGATTGATTTTTAAGTAGTAATATGACTACAAAGAATCTCTCCTACTGGTTCCTCCTGGACAATGACTCAGCTGTCCCTTGCTTTTTTACTAATTTCCCATGAAAAGAGGAGACTGAGTAAATGCAGGAACATATTAGGATGCTATCCAGAGAGAGGGTTGTAGATAATCAACTGTACATCCTGTGCCCAGCACTCAGGCTCTTTTCCTGCTCCTGTTCCCAGTGCTCAGGCTCTTTTCCTGTCCAGTTCTGTAGTCAGAAGTAAGGCCTACCACTTGCCAGGACATCATCCCACAGCTAAGGTATTGGAACAGAAGGGTTACTGTTAACTAGTAAAGGAAATTCATTAAAAGTGTAATCTCAACAAGCCTCTTAGATAATGTCATCCACCAGAGGGCAGACAGCAGAAGCAAGAAGAAATACAATCCTGCAGCCTGTGGAACGAAAATCATACTCACAGAAAGATAAACAAAATGAAAAGGCAGAGGACTATATTCCAGATGAAGGAACAAGATAAAACCCCAGAAAAACAACTAAATGAAGTGGAGATAGGCAAATTTCCAGAAAAATAATTCAGAATATTGATAGTGAAGATGATCCAAGACCTTGGAAATAAAATACAGGCAAAGATCAAGAAGATGCAAAAAATGTTTAACAAAGACCTAGAAGAATTAAAGTGCAAACAGAGATGAACAATACAATAACAGAAATGAAAAATACACTAGAAGGTATCAATAGCAGAAAAACTGAGGCAGAAGAATGGATAAGTGACCTGGGAGATAGAATGGTGGAAATCACTGCTGTGGAACAGAAAAATAAAAAGAATGAAAAGAAATGAAGACAGCCTAAGAGACCTCTGTGACAACATTAAATGCAACAATATTCACATTATAGGGGTCCCAGGAGAAGAGAGAGAGAAAGGACTTGAGAAAATATTTGAAGAGTTGAAAAATTCCTTAACATGGGAAAGGAAATAGCCACCCAAGTCCAGGAAGAACAGAGAGCCCCAGGCAGGATAAATCCAAGAAGAAACATGCAGAGACACACAGTAATAAAATTGATAAGAATTTGACAAAGAAAAATTATTAAAAGCAACAAGGGAAAAACAACAAATTAAATACAAGGGAACTCTCATAAAGTTAACAGCTGATTTCACAGTAGAAACTCTACCAGCCAGAAGGTAGGGGTACAATATATTTAAAGTGATGAAAGGGAAGAACCTACAACCAAGATTACTCAACCCAGCAAGGATCTCATTCAGATTTGATGGAGAAATCAAAAGTCTTATAGAAAGCCAAAAGTAAGAGAATTCAGCACCACAAAACAAGCTCTACAACAAATGATAAAGGAACTTCTCTAAGTGGGAAACACAAGAGAAGAAAAGGACCTACAGAAAACAAACCCAAAACAATTAAGAAAATGATAATAGGAACGTACATAACAATAATTACCTTAAATGTGAATGGATTAAATGCTCCAACCAAAAGACATAGACTGGCTGAATGGAAACAAAAACAAGACCCATATATGTGATGTCTACAAGAGACCCACTTCAGACCTAGGGAAACATGCAGACTGAAAGTGAGGGGATAGAAAAAGATATTCCATGCAAATCAAAAGAAAGCTGAAGTAGCAATGCTCATATCAGATAATAGACTTTAAAATAAAGACCCTTACAAGAAACAAGGAGGGACACTACATAACAATCAAGGGATCAATACAACAAGATATAACAATTATAAATATGTATGCACCCAACATAGGAGCACCTCAATACATAAGGCAAATGCTAACAGCTATAAAAGAAGAAATCAACAGTAACAAAATAATAGTGGGGGACTTTAATACCTCACTTACATCAATGGCAGATCAACCAGAGAGAAAATTAATAAGGAAACAAAAGCAATAAATGACAAAATAGACCAGATAGATTTAATTCATATTTATAGGACATTCCTTCTGAAAACAGCAGATTACACTTTCTTCTCAAGTGTGCACAGAACATTCTCCAGTATAGATCACATCTTGGGTTACAAATCAAGCCTCGGTAAATTTAAGAAAATTAAAGTCATATCAAGCATGTTTTCCGACCACAACGCTATGAGATTAGAAATCAATTACAGAGAAAAAAACCTAAAAAACACAAACACATGGAGGTTAAACAATACGTTATTAAATAACCAAGAGATCACTGAGGAAATAAAAGAGGAAGTCACAATATACCTAGAGACAAATGACAACAAAAACACAATGATCCAAAACCTATGGGATGCAGCAAAAGCAGTTCTAAGAGGGATTTATAGCAATATAATCCTACCTCAAGACACAAGAAAAATCTCAAATAAAATATCTAACCTTACACCTAAAGGAACTAGAGAAAGAAGAACAAACAAAACCCAAAGCTAATAGAAGGAAAGAAATCATAAAGGTCAAAGCAGAAATAAATGAAATAGAAACAAGGAAAATAATAGCAAAGATCAATAAAACTAAAAGCTGATTCTTTGAGAAGATAAACAAAATTGATGAACCTTTAGCCAGACTCATCAAGAAAAAGAGGGAGAGGACTCAAATCAATAAAATTAGAAATGAAAAAGGAGAAGTGACAACGGACACTGCAGAAATGCAAAGCATCATAAGAGACTACTGGAAGCAACTCTATGCCAATAAAATGGACATAGAGTTCTAAGATGGAACCAGGAAAATATAGAAAATATGAACAGACCAATCACAAGTAATGAAATTGAAACTGTCATTAAAAATTACAGACCAGTATCAGTGATGAATATACATGCAAAAATCCTCAACCAAATACTAGCAAACAGAATCCAACAACATATTAAAAGGACCATATACCATGATCAAGTGGGATTTATCATGGGTATGCAAGGATTCTTCAATATACGCAAATCAATCAGTGTGATCCACCATATTAACAAATTGAAGATTAAAAACCATATGATCATCTCAATAGATGCAGAAAAAGCTTTTGACAAAATTCAACACCATTTATGATAAAAACTCTCCAGAAAGTGCACATAGAGGGAAGCTACCTCAACATAGTAAAGGCCATATATGACAAACCCACAGAAAAAATCATTTTCAATGGTGAAAAACTGAAAACACTTCCTCTAAGATAAGGAACAAGACGAAGATGTCCATGCTCACCACTTTTATTCAGCATAGTTTTGGAAGTCCTAGCCACGGCAATCAAAGAAGAAAAAGAAATAAAAAGCATACAAATTGGAAAAGAAGAAATAAAATTGCCACTGTTGCAGATGACATGATAGCATACATAGATAATCCTAAATATGCCACCAGAAAACTACTAGAGTTAATGAATAAATTAGATAAAGTTGCAGGATACAATATTAATGCACAGAAATCTCTTGAATTCCTATACACTAACAATGAAAAATCAGAAAGAGAAATTAAGGACACAATACCTTTCATCACTGCAACAAAAAGAATAAAATACCTAGGACTAAACCTACCTAAGGAGACAAAAGACCTATGTTCAGAAAACTATAAGACACTGATGAAATAAATCAAAGATGATACCAACAGATCGAGAGATATACCATGTTCTTTGATTGGAAGAATCAATATTGTGAAAATGACTATATTACCCAAAGCAATCTACAGATTCAATGCAATACCTATCAAATTACCAATGGCATTTTTTACAGGACTAGAACAAAAAATCTTAAAATTTGTATGGACACACAAAAGCCCCCAAATAGTCAAAACGATCTTGAGGGAAATAACAGAGCTGGAAGAATTAGACTCCCTGACTTCAGACTGTAATACAAAGCTACAGTAATCAAGACAATATGGTACTGGCACAAAAAACAGATATATAGATCAATGGAACATGATAGAAAGCCCAGAGATACACAGACACACCTATGGTCACCTAATCTATGACAAAGGAGGCAAGGGTATACAATGGAGAAAAGACCTCAATAAGACTTCAATAAGTGGTGCTGGGAAAACTGGACAGCTACATGTAAAAGAATGAAATTAGAACACTAACACCATACACAAAAATAAGCTCAAAATGGGTTAAAGACCTAAATGTAGGACCGGACACTATAAAACTCTTAGAGGAAAACCAGAAGGACACTCCTTGACATAAACCACAGCAAGATCTTTTTGACCCACCTCCTAGAGTAATGGAAATAAAAAGAAAAATAAACAAATGGGACTTAATGAAACTTAAAAGCTTTTGCCCAGCAAAGGAAATTATAAACAGACAAAAAGACAACCCTCAGAATGGAGAAAATATTTGCAAATGAATCAGTGGGCAAATAATTAATCTCTAAAATATATAAACAGCTTATGCAATTCAATATTAAAAAAACAAACAATCCAATCAAAAAATGGGCAGAAGGGCTTCCCTGGTGGCGCAGCGGTTGGGAATCCACCTGCCAGTGCAGGGGACGCAGGTTCGTGCCCCAGTCCAGGAGGATCCCGCATGCCATGGAGCGGCTGGGTCCGGAGCCTGTGCTCCATGTCCAGAGCCTGTGTCCAGAGCCTGTGCTCCATGGCGGGAGAGGCTGCAGCAGTAAGAGGCCCGTGTACCACCAAAAAAAAAAAAAAAAATGGGAAAAAAAACCTACATAGACATTTCTCCAAAGAAGACATACAGATGGGCAAGAGGAACATGAAAAGCTTCTCAACATCACTAATTATTAGAGAAATGCAAATCAAAACTACAATGAGGTATCACCTCACACTGCTTAGAATGGACATCATCAGTAAATCTACAAACAACAAATGAGAGGGTGTGGAGAAAAGGGAACCTTCTTGCCCTGTTTGTGGGAATGTAAATTAATACAGCCACTATGGAGAACAGTATGGAGATTCCTTAAAAAAACTAAATATAGAATTGCCATATAGTCTGGCACTCCCAGTACTGGGCATATACCCAGAGAAAACCATAATACAAAATGACACATTCCCCCCAATATTCATTGCAGCACTATTTATAACACCCAGGTCATGGAAGCACCCTAATGCCCATTGACAGACGAATGGATAAAGAAGATGTGGTATATATATACAATGGAATATTACTTAGCCATAAAAGGGAACAAAATTGGGTCATTTGTAGAGATGTGGGTGGACCTAGAGAATGTCATACAAAGTGAAGTAAGTCACAAAGAGAAAAACAAATATTGTATATTAACACATATATGTGGACTCTAGAAAATGTTACAGATGAACCAGTTTGCAAGGCAGAAATAGAGACACAGATGTAGAGAACAAACGTATGCACCAAAGGGGGAAAGCGGGGGGAGGGGTGGTTCTGGGATGAATTGGGAGTTTGAGATTGACATATATCCACTAATATGTATAAGATAGATGACTAATAAGAACCTTCTGTATAAAATAAATAAATTAAAAAATAAAAGAAAAAAATATTTTAAAGTGTAGTCTCAGTATGACAATCTCTAGGTCCATCCACGTTGCTGCAAGTCATACTGAGGGAAATAAGTCAGACAGAGAAAGAGAAATATTGTATGATATCTATTGCTTATACATAGAATCAAAAACATGATACAAGTGATTTTATGTACAAAACAGAAACAGACACACAGACTTAGAGAATGCCCCTATGGTTATAGGGGGGAAGGGTGTGGGGAGGGAGGTATAGTTAGGGAGTTTGGGACTGACATGTACACACCGCTATATTTTAAATGGATAACCAACAAGACCCTACTGTATGGCACAGAGAACCCTTCTCAATATTCTGTAACAACCTAACTGAGAAAATAATTTGGAAAAGAACAGATATATGTATAGGTATTACAGAATCACTTTGTTGTACAACTGAAGCTAAAACAACATTGTTAATCAACTATATTCCAATATAAAATAAAAAGTTTAAAAAAAGTGTAGTCTCATTTCAAACTGCAACTGCAGTTTGAAAGATTGTTTCTCAAAAACTGCTTTATATATCATGTGAGTCTGTTAAAGAATGTATTTTCTGATCCTTTGGAATCTATGAACTATTTGTTCATCTAATATGGAAAAAAGCATATTACACAAATGCTAAATATTTAGAAGATGTGAATGCATTTGTTTTACTTATTAGTTCTCACACTGAACATTTTTATTTGTAGTGCTTATTCTTTACCTTAAAAATACCAAAAAGCATACAATAATTTAAAAATAAATGAAATCTTTTTCGGCCAAAAACAAACAAAAAAACAAACAAACAAAAAACAAACATATTGGCAATATGTTGAGATCACATTTCTCACCAAACCACTGTCAGCATATTATTACTATATTTGATAAATATTTCATAATATGATAAGTAAAAATATTTAATAATTGACTTATTTCTCATTTCCTTATTAGTGAAGTTAAATGTATTTTCATAAACTAGTCAGCTTTTTCTATATCTTCTTTTATGAAGTGTTAACCCATTATATTTTCATATTTTCTCATTGGATCATTTGTGCTTTTTTTAGCAATAAGTATATTCTCTTTATACAGTAAAGTTAGTTACTGTTTTTGTAATATGATTTTAGTAAATATTCATACTCACTTTGTGTGCCCTTCAGTTTTGTTCACACTATTGAAACACATTAAAGTTAAAATTTTAAATGCTTAAAAATTTGTAATCTTAGGGATGGTGGTGGTGGGATGAATTGGGAGATTGGGATTGACATATATACCCTAATATGTATAAAATAGATAACTAATAAGAACCTGCTGTATAAAAAATAAATAAATTAAATTAAATTTAAAAAGTAATAAAAGTATGTAGTCTCAATAAGTAACCCAATAATAACCCATGATGTCAATAAGTCTGAAACAGTGTTACAATGAACATATCCTGAGAAGTGCATTTTTCTTCAATATAATAATTCAAATCAGGCATCCTAAATATTTATTTTTAGCATTTCAAGGAAAGATAAATCTAGCATCACCATCTCATAATACTGTTGTATAGAAACTAAATGAGTAAAAATACTCATCACAACGAAATAATGCATATAAGGTTTTTAAGTGAACTTTAAATAAATGCAGGTCCTATTACTATTTTAATCATATAATAATTAGAAGATATTCCTAAGCACAATTGAATATAACAGCAAAAGTCATTTTGAAATCTCTAAGTCAGGAAAGTAATAAAAAGCTAATATATTTCCAGATACTTGCAGTTGGCACCTTACTTACAGGTAACTTAGTGCAGGATGACTGTATTCAGTCTGACCTGTATGAATGGAGAAAAAAAATGTCAAAACAAATTTCTCATCTCTCAAAGGCTCTCTCTCTGTTTCCAACCTGTAAGAAGAAAACAATAGATCAACCTAACCAACTGGAGGGAGCAGAACAAGGCCCAGACAGAGTCACCTGGAAGGACACTGATTCTGCCTCATTCTCCTCTCAATTCAGATATCTGTTTATTGCTGATATAAACCTTAAAAGCTGTTCAGTTAAATTTATAGTCCTCTTTCTCTCTTCTGCCTTAGGCTTGGAAAATAAAAAAGCAAGAGGCTGCTTGCATTTTTTATATTCCTTCTATAACTTGCAACAATATTTGCCACAAGGGAAAGAAAATGACAGCATAACACTACAGTTTTACAAATATCTGGTGACTCAGCTTCTCTCATGCAATGCTGTCATTATCTGTATTTTGGTGACTCATAATATTAAAACTCAGAAAAGCAGACACATTGAGGAAATATTTTAAAATGAAACTCATAAATAGTGCACAATCTTATACAGGATATGCATTTCTAATTTTATCTAATTTAAATTTGGTATCATTAACCATTTTTTTCCAATAGATATGTGCTAGGAATATTTCTTAAAATAATAACAAATAATTTTATTTTGTTCTACTTAATTCTGCATGCTTTTTATTAAAGTATAGTTGATTTACAATGTTTCATGTGTATAGCAAAGTGCTTCAGTTATATATATATATATATATATATATAAAACATATATATATATTCTTTCTCAAATTAGTTTCCATTATAGTTTATTAAGATTTTGAATACAGTTCCCTGCGCTATACAGTTGGTCCTTGTTGTTTGTCTAACTTGTATATATAGTAGTGTGTATCTGTTAAAATACCAAACTTCTGATTTATCCCACCCCGACCCTCTTCCTTTTGGTAACCATAAATATGTCTTCTATGTATGTGAATCTATTTCTGTTTTGTAAATTAGTACATTTGTATCAATTCTTTTAGGTTCCACATGTAAGTGGTATCATATGATATTCTCTTTCTCTAAAGTACTTCACTTAGCATGATAATCTCTAGGTCCATCTATGTTGCTGCAAATGCCATTATTTTGTTCTTTTTCGTGGCTGGCTAATATTCCATTGTATATATGTAGCACATCTTTATCCATTTATCTGCCATTTAGGTTGCTTCCATGTCTTGGCTATTGTAAAAAGTGTTGCTATAAATATTGGGCTGCATGTATCTTTTCAAATTAGCATTTTCTCCAGTTATAGGCCCAGGAGTGGGATTGCTGGATCATACGGTAACTCTATTTTTAGAATTCTGCATTCTTAATGTGTTTAGGAAACTACATTTTTTAAGCCACTTGTAAAAACTTTAATGGGTTTGTTCATTAAGTCCTTGTACTATTAACCTGGTCAATTAATATCAAATATAGGTCAGAAGTAAAACAGGTAACAACATTTTGGGGTTACACATAAGTTTCAAACACTCTTAATGTTCAATAAATATCTGCACAACTAAACTCATTAAAGTTACTCAAAATCATCTAAACTGAAGGTCAAAGCATATGTAATATTCTCTCTTTTCATTAAAAACCCATATCCTAATATCAGAAGTCATTTCTTGTAACTGTATATGACTAGATTTTGTTTGTTTATGTACATGCTCAATACTGAATTATTTTAAACAGACCAATGAAATAATAACACTTTTAGAAGCCTATATGTATTATTGAGTTATAGTGATAATCCTCCATCTGAAGTTAAAATATGAACTAAGATAAATATTTAATTTTTTCCTTAGTTTTGTTAAAAAAATGAATATTTATTTGTTAAACCATAGAGGCAAATAATGCCATATTAAAACCTCTAACACTTGGCAAAATTAGTCCTAAAATTGGTCTAATTTGTAGCTTCATTATTTGAAGCAAGCAAAGTTAATACATCATTTGCCTTAAATATTGGCCCAATTATTTGCAAATGTAATGAATTTCTACATATTGAATAAATAATTCTGAGTGAAGTAAAACAAAATCAAAGAGGACTAAAACTTTGGAATAAATTAGTGAATTAACTCAGAGAGTACAAACACTTGATATGACTATTACCACTAGAACAATGTCGTTACATTATAAAAAAAAATGCAGAATAAAATCTGGATTTTTAAATTAGATAGTAAGTAACCTTCTATTATGCTATGATACTGTTTCATAAAATCAGCTATTTAAAAATAAAAAGATTGTAAAAGTAAATCTTTAATATTTGCTGCTACTCTAGACATTGTCTTTTTTGTTTTGAAACTCAAAAGAGTTTATGTAAAATTCATTTCTGATTATACTATGTCAGAACATTTTTCTTCACGTAACCATATCTTAGAAGAATTGTAGAGACAACTTTAGGAATAATTAGATTAAAAAAAATGAATACATCTGATCTATAAGAAAAGTAATTTTTAATATAAATATTATTATCCCCAAAATAGTAAATAATATGGCAGAGCAAACACTGGTTAACTTTGTGTTTACCTGTGCAATGAATATATATATTGAGAATATATATTCTCTAGATATTTCATCACAGACTCAGTTTTGAATATTAAAATTGGAATAAATTAAATTTGCCAACCTTCATTTAACACCTGATACCTGCTAGTCTTGTTCAAAAGATGGAAACTAGAAAGTACCTTAGATTTTGTTTCAAAGTATTGATCAATAATGTAGAGATAAAATTTAAATGAAGAGACAGAGTATTTTGCAACACTTCATTTTTGGCAATTAAAAAATAATCAGTTAGTTGGATTCCATAATACAACCTACTTTCAATCTAGTTACTAAACAACACTTTTCAGATTTTGAAATAACCAGTAAGATGATTGAGTTTCACCTTTGGTATAATCTAGAGTTTTGTTTATGTTTCTGTACAGTAGAGAGGGACTTCGTGTCCTTGAATAAAGACTGAACAATGTGCTTCTCTCTTCTCTCTTTCAAGCATGTGTACACATATATGTGCATAATTGCATAAAAACTTGCTGGAAGATCTTTAAAGTTTAGTACATAATATTTGAATATTTATATATTGTATTTAAGAGACTGGCATATAAGAGTATGCTGATAAGTATTTCATTAACCATTTTTCCACTAGAGGATTTAAGAGTTGATGACAGACCAAACACAAACACTCTTGTATTTGTTACAATTGACACAATTACTATTTAATCATATAAATGTTTTTCTTGCCAAGTTCATTTTTATGTATTTCATTATAGATGCACATTTGTACTGAGGCAATTAATGATCATCTATGAGGAATGTGGTTTCCTAGGGCTTTTTGTGAGTCATGACAGTCACTGGACTTCAACTAACTCCTATATGATTTGCTAATACAAGTCACTCTGGATTATTTCACGGGTATAGATGTTGCAAGGTGGCAATCTGTTCTAGAAATCTTTCAGGCATTGCCATATTCACCAAATATACAGCAAATAAAAGAATGGAGGCTTTGACTCCAGACAACAAGATTTATTATTTATACTGGAATTAGATTTTTAGATAGTCCTATGTATTTTACTGAAGGTGTAGCTAGAAAAAAAAATATTTTATGGTCTAATTTTTCAGCATCTCACCATCCATATTTTTAGGTACAGATTTTCAAAAACAAGTCTAATGCACATTTAGGTAATATTTCAGATAATGATGAAAGGTGTAGGTAATCTCTATGAGATAATCCTAAAGACAATGGAAATTAAAACAAGGTAAATTTTAAAAATATGTCTCAAAGTATATCTTATGGGTCTGGCACTTTGCTAACAATTGAATTTGCTCTAATTATGGAAACCAAGTTATCTTTAGTGACTAAATTACTATTTTTAGTGAGAAAAGTTTGTGAAAGTTACTGACTCCATTAATTTAGAACCTTTTATTTCATAGTCTAAGGAAATACATTTGCTTATAACCATAATCCATCTGAATACAAACATCAAAAAACTGTATTTGAGGGGCTTCCCTGGTGGTGCAGCAGTTGAGAGTCCACCTGCCAATGCAGGGGACACGGGTTCGTGCCCTGGTCCGGGAGGATTCCACATGTCGCAGAGCGGCTGGGCCCGTGAGCCATGGCCGCTGCGCCTGCACATCCAGAACCTGTGATCCACGACGGGAGAGGCCACAGCAGTGAGAGGCCCACATACCACAAAAAACAAACAAACAAATATATAAAACAAAAAAACAAAACCAAACAAAAAAACTGTATTTGAAAATATAAAAGTAAAAAATCAAATTACAAGTGGACATATATCATGTGTTAGATGGGGGTTGAGGTAGTGCTTTTTTCAATCATTTTATCAACATCTGGAAAAAAAAAAGAAATCAGTACTCAATTAAGAAACAGAATTGCCAGGATCTTTACTTTCTGTTGTCCATATGGCTTACAGTCAAAGAAATGTTCATTATTTTATAGGACCTATAAAATACTACCCTAAATCTTGTCAACATTTTCCCTTGAACAGATTTAGATAAATTCTGTTTGAGCATTAAGCAGGTCATTCATTTGAATTCCTGCCAGTGTTCACATACAGAATCTTCCTGAGTTTAGTTCTTTCTCACATTCTCAATTAAAAATGATCTCAGGCTTCCCTGGTGGCACAGTGGTTGAGAGTCCATCTACCAAATCAGGGGACACGGGTTTGTGCCCCGGTCCGGGAAGATCCCACATGTCGCGGAGCGGCTGGGCCCTTGAGCCATGGCTGCTGAGCCTACATGTCCAGAGCTTGTGCTCCACAACGGGAAAGGCCACAACAGTGATAGGACCGCACACTACAAAAAAAAAAAAAAAAAAATGATCTCACCCAACCTCAACAGAGTTAAAGTTATGTCTCAAATGCAAATTTCCAACATCATGGATATTTTCTCCTTTTTTAATAATCATTATAGTGAATGATCAGTTATTGACAAGATTGCTTGAAAAATATTCATGAAAAGGATTCATCTGGATCTCCTGCCCCATCTAATGAGAAGTCTTACTAACTAATAACATTAATTAATTCAACGAATATACTAATATTTCAAACACTTATTGCATGCCAGGTGCTTCTAATTTATCATATTTAATCTTCACAAACCTTAAGTAATTTCTTGTATGTACTATTATACTCACAAGAATGGTAAGAAACTGAAAATAATGAGAGGGAAGAAAATGGCTGAGAATTTAATATGCTTAAAGTAAACTTTGTTCCTAAAACAAACTGCTTCTGGATACATTTCATTTAAGGGTACTTTGGGATGTTTAGAAATAAAAAAACTTCATATTTTAAGGTTGTTATTTTCTTTACATATTTATCCTGTTCACACAGTGAAACTTAAGAAAAATCCTCATCTAAATATCTTTGACGTTTTTCATAAAAATTGCTGAACTTTTCTTTTAAGAAGAAAATATTAAGTGAGTAAAGAAAACAATTTAAACGAAGAAATACAATGAAAACATTTTTTCCTAAAAAATACCATAAACTATTTTTTAATTTATATGAGATCATTTACATATCTTAAGTCCTAATAAATAACACACAAGAATAAAGATTAATTACCTTCTATAATATACATGGAAAGAGAACATCCATGATTAATACTGTAAAGATGATTGATTATGTAATACCATCATCTATAGTACATTTTCATTAAATGATATTAACATTTCATATTGCGGAGTATATAGTTGTTCCCTAGTTAACTCACCAATTCAATCATTTAAATTACAGTGTTATTTTTTCAGGGGGTCAGATATTTATTTGTGTGAAATATTTTTATTCCATTATACAGTTATTGAATAAAATTAAGAATATATCTTAAAAGGATCAATTTAGTCAGTCCATAGTAAATTCAATATAACTCTCTGTTTTTCCTTTGAGCAGTAATCAGCGAGATGGACTACAACAATTTGAATCAGTATCAAGGAAGTTTAATTCATCAGATTTCATGAGCTCTAGACTATCACTACAAAATAGTAGCGATCTAACATATATTTATATATATATATGTATATATACATGCATATGGCCATATAAAATCATGTATGACCATTTCATGCATATGACATATATGTACATATACACAGGCACCCATATATATACATAATCATGCACACATAGTTTAAGGAACATTCAAAGAACTATGCCAATCCTGGTGAAGTTGCATTCAATAATTTACAATTCTGTATTTAGCTGTTTATAATTCTGGAAAGATATACCTAAATAATTCAGTATATTTTATACCATTATGAGTGTTCCTTTTTGAGTTTGTCAGTGACATTATTAAGATAATTAGCTTAGACAAGGCTTTTATCAAGTGTTTCATTTATGATTACAAGGTTTTCTGCATCACTAGAATGAATTAATGATAAATATGAAAAGTTTAAAGGGAATGTCTAGTTTGTATTTGTTTAAACTAGTCTTCTTTCCATAAACCTCTTGACCAGTGTTTGTTCTTGGCTTCACTTTAGAAACACTTGGTGAGTTTTCAATAATCCTGATGAGTAGCAACACCCAAAGTAAATCAGAATTATTGGGTGTGAGGTCCATATATTAATATTTTTTTAAGCTCTATGGGTAATTTCTGTGTGCAGTCAGTGTGGAGAGGCACTGCTCTGGAGTGATTGAGATCTTGTTATAAACTGATAATTCTGTACTATCACAATCCCTTCCATTTTAATAGGGAATGTAATCAGATTGGGACTTGAAAATTCAATATTTAACTATCTCTGATCAATCACTGTATAATTCTGACTCTTTTAAAACAGTATTCCCCTACTTGCTTTGACTTAGGACTTTAAGGAATTTCCCAATGAAGAAAAATGAACATAAAACTAAAAATATTTCATGAGAAAATTAGTAAATAATCTTCCTAATATACACATTTTATATTCAACATTTGGAGATTTACCTTAAATCGATATGTGTTTTCAGATAATCCATTTAATGTTTTATATTAAAAAGACAAGAGGGAAGAGATATGGAAACATATTTATATGTATAACTGATTCACTTTGTTATAAAGCAGAAACTAACACACCATTGTAAAGCAATTATACTCCAATAAAAATGTTAAAAAAAAAAAATTTCACCAAATCTGGTTGAAAGTATGCGGCTTAAAGTGTTCAATTACAATTACACAGAAGATGAACTTTTGTAGGTTTAATGTTCTCAATTCTTGATCATAATAAGTGAAGAAGTTATGTGTACATAAAGAATGAGAAACCAAGAAGAATGGAAGCCTTTTTCTTTTTTCTTAAGAATTCTAATTATACCCACACAACTACCTGATTCAAAAGAGAACAGGGAAAACTTTGTAATAAAAATGTATGTATTATTTCCTGGGCATTAGTATATTACATTATCAAGCCAGAGATCAACAGTACGCTTTGGGTCAATAGGCCACTTAAGCATTTTGTTAAATTTATGTCAGTGCTTTGCTGGAAAGATCATTGTAATGATATAAAATGATTCAGTTCAATGATTCCAGTGTGGCTTAAAGATAATGAATCTTTTGTATCAGTCATCTTGGGAATATTAACATTATTGAGTCCTAAGACTGCTAATGAGCTTTGTGCTAGGAAAAAGTATAAATTACAAAGAGCAATATTTTTATTATTATAGGCATGATATTTTAAAAAAAGTAATTAGTATTCTCGTGAGTAAATAGGATTGGAATTGACTTTGTTCACAGGAAGATGAATATTGCAACCATCATAACAGTTTCGTGAAAATTAATACCTTACTAAAACTAGAAAAGTTCTAGAAGTTTTAAGTAAGATGCAATTAAGATTAATTAAGATATTGTCAGCAACAGGGAAGATATGGAAAATGTGAATGGAAGGATTTATTTTACATGTACTGAGCTCTCCTATATTTAATAGCACATAGGTTAGGAAACTAACAAGGGAAAATGGACCTCTTGATAGAAGTAGAAGTTCTGGGATTTTTAGTGGTGGACACTGTTAAAATTATCATAATAGGAAAATATAAACATAAAATGTATATATGATTGAACAAAGTTTATGTCCTCCTCTGTAGTCTGGCCACTTTAGATTACATTCCTAGGGATCAGTACTAATGAAGATAAATAATCCCTGTGCATCCTCAGGTTTGGATAAATAAAGTCAATCCTGCAAATATGAGTAGACAAATTCCGATGTATAAAGAATAGCTTTGTAGGCTCTGACTTTCTTGCGAATCTGAATGTTGCCTGTTTAATCCAGGTCTAGCACAGCCTCTGACACAGAATAGACACTTAGTAAATAAGTGTGAAATTAATTCAAGAAGCTAAATATTAATGACTGAATTTGATTTTTATTTGGAAGTGACGAATAACTGTTGATTTTATACAAGATTTTTTATCCAGTTATCCATGGCTCAGATAAAATTTACTGAATTCAAATGATAAGAATCTTTTTCATAATGATGACTAAAAGGGAAAAAGCAGCATGTCATAGCTATACAAAACAGGGTTTTAAAAAATTGAAAGTTTACATTGATAACTATAGAATGTTCTAATCTATAGAAAATAGAGTTCTCTATGGATTAATGCAGGGCAGCTGTAAGACATAGAATATGTCTAGATAATGAGGAAGATAAAACAAGCACCTTTGGTGTCCCCACACACCTTCCCCGGGACCTCTGCAGGTTCTCACAGCATTGGTGGACTACTTTGTGTGAGATTAGACTGATTTTGGCTTTTCTTCCTTCCCTATCTCATCACCCTGCTCTCTAGGATTACTGTCAATAAATTACCTGCAGCCTAGTCTTATCACAGTTTCTGCTTTGAAGGGTGGGGGGAGAAACAAAACTCAATCTTCCCAGGCCAAACAAATGGCTCCTCAGACAGACAGACAGACAGACCTGGTTTGGACCCTGATTCTGTTACCAAACCAAACTTGGGTCCACTCTCCCGTGCACAGTAAAGTCAATCGACTGACACAGGGTTGTGTTGAAGAAAACGACAGCGTTTATTGCTGGGCACCAAGCGAGGAGAACAGACAGCTTGTGCTCAGAAGACCCAAACTACTAGATGGCTTTCAGGGAAGAGGTTTTAAAAACCATGCGAGAGAGGGGGCTGCAGGGTGTGTGATCAGCTTGTGCACAATTCTTGGATTAGTTGGCATCAAGGTGAAGTTTCAATTGTCGTCAACCTTCTGGTTTCAACCAGTGTGGGTTCTATGTGCTTGTGGTCCACGGTTTTCATCTGATGGGGGAATGTCTGTCAGGCCTTTACCTGTACCTTTCAGGGAACTGTGAGTTTGATGATTCTATGGGGCAGATTTGTATTCTAAATTGTTAACAGTTTCTTGGTTATTCTTTGTTCTGCAAAGAACAGCTATTCTTTGTTTATACATCTTCACATTTCCCAATCATTAACTCTTGAGCCAACCTTTAGAAATTCAGGGGAGGCTCAAGAGACTAAAGCAAAAGCCTTTTACTTCAGAGGACAGGGACATAGGGACTTGTATATGTTTCCAATACCCCCTTTCTCTTGGATACTCCTCAATCTTGAGGGGAACAGGTTCAGGAAAAGAAAGGGAGTAAAGTTGTCGATAGAGAGGTTAATGAAAGACTCAGCAGAGGAACTCAGTTTTAGGGGGATTCACTTTCAATTCCATTCTAGATGTGATTTTGAGAAAAGTCATTTTGAGCAGGTGTTTGTGGAGCACTTGCTGTGTTATACACCCTGGGGCACAGTAGTGAGGTGAGTAAGGGAGCAGCTTTATACCAGACTGAGGCACTTTCTAAGAAAGCACAAAGATCCTGAGATGAAGGTGTTTCTGGTGCATGTGAGAAAAATCTCGACTAGTGTGACCAGAGCAGAAAGAAGAGAGTGGGAGAAAGTGAGGTCTAACCACTTATCTATATTCTTTAATGCTTTGGTTACTTTGTCTCTCATTACTGCCTCTCAATTATTTATTTATTTATTTACTTATTTATGTATTTTTGGGCTGTGTCTCGTGGCTTGCGAGATCTTAGTTTCCCGACCAGGGATTGAACCCACACCCTCGGCAGTGAAAGCATGGAATCCTAACCACTGGGCAGTCAGGGAATTCCCATTATTACTGCATTTTAGATCCTCATAGAGGATATGATTCCTCCTCTCCATTTCAAAATAAACTTTATCATATCTTAACTCTTCCCCCAAACAAACAAAACAAAACAAAATAAAACAAATCAATGGCCAACTACCTGGTACCAAGCTTGTGCTATTTTCCATAGCCTGGACATCATTTTTGGTAAAATGTCTACTTTTAAGAAGCTGATATATAAATTTTCAAGTTAAAACCTTCATCCTTTGAACCTCATTCTTTTTAAAATATAAAGTATATATTTTACCTCTTGCACTGTTGGTGAGAATGTAAATTGATACAGCCACTATGGAGAACACTATAGAAATTCCTTAAAAAACTAAAAATAGAACTACCATACGACCCAGCAATCCCACTCCAGGGCATATACCCTGAGAAAACCATAATTCAAAAAGAATCATGTACCACAATGTTCATTGCAGCACTATTTACAATAGCCAGGACATGGAAGCAACCTAAGTGTCCATCGACAGATGAATGGATAAAGAAGATGTGGCACATATACACAATGGAATATTACTCAGCCATAAACGGAAGCAAAATTAAGTTATTTGTAGTGAGGTGGATGGACCTAGAGTCTGTCATACAGAGTGAAGTATGTCAGAAAGAGAAATATATATGGAATATTCTAGACATATATATGGAATCTAAAAAAAAAAAAGGTTCTGAAGAAACTAGGGACAGGAAGGAATAAAGACACAGATATAGAGAATAGACTTGAGGATATGGGGAGGGGGAAGGGTAAGCTGGGACGAAGTGAAAGAGTGGCATGGACTCATAAATACTGCCAAATGTAAAATAGATATCTAGTGGGAAGCAGCCACATCGCACAGGGAGATCACCTTAGTGTTCTGTGACCACCTAGAGGGGTGGGATAGGGAGGGTGGGAGGGAGATGCAAGAGGGAGGAGATTTGGGGATATATGTATATGCATAACTGATTCACTTTGTATAAAGCAGAAACTAACACACCATTGTAAAGCAATTGTACTCCAATAAAGATGTTAAAAAAAAAACATAAAGTATGTGCTTTAAAACCACTATATTTAACAATATCTCTACCATCAAACATTAATTAATATTTTTGGAGAATCATAATTTAGTCATAAGAGAATTTACCTTAGAGTATTGTCATAAATGTTTACTCAGATAATGTTAGTGATAGCATTTTGAAATCCATAAAAGCCAAATGATTATAAAAGTAACATTACTGATGATTTTGTAGCTAATGTATACATTTAATAAAACATAGAAGTGTTAAGAGGTGTTAACAGTTACACACTTTTTGGGAGATAAATCACTTTTTTGTGTGTAATTGTGTGAACCTATATCACAAAAGTTGAAATTCAACACATTAGAAAAGATAAATTTATATAAAACATATGGGCCTTATATTTTTACTAACATAACAATTTAATTTTATATAACATATTTATGAACTTGAAACACATTTAGATTTTGCATTTGGTTCAGAAAAGTGAGATGTAGTTAGAATATTCTCAGAGAAACTAATTTCTTAAATTTTTTTGACACTAATGTTTTGACTGCAAAGAAATATGAAACTTGAATTACATGATTGCACATCTGATAAAGAGTGAACTTAAAGTATGACATTATAACACATTGTCAGGTGCAATTTAAACCTTTCCAAGTGTGTGAGATAATGGAATAGATGAAATGAAATGTGATATTCAGTATAAATGAAATGGTATTATACTAAATGAGAACGTCCTGTTAGATGATAAGAAATTTGGATCATATTTTTTTCACCTGAAAAAAGGAAATTCTATGAGGACATTAAGAAGAATGAGGAGATGTTCTCTATTTAAAGAATTCATGTATTTTAAAATTAAATTTTATACTGTTCTTAAAATATTGATATTAGATTTTGTAGTTATCTTGGATCTATCATTCTAAATATCACAGAACATATTTCCCCAACAAAAGCAAGAATTTTTAAGGATAGTGTGGTATATTCTTATTCTTTAGGAACATAAATACCGAATATAAAATATGAATATGAAAGTATAGTTTTAAATTGTTTTTCTTTTACTGTTTTCTTCCATTCATCAAAGGCTAGTTTGCTTTCCCATATAATTTCCCACTGAGAGATTGACCCATAAAATGAAATATAATTTTTCAACAACTACATTTTTCAACTGAACTGTAAAAATGGCATTTATTTCTGTGCATATAAAGCCTACAAGGTAAGAAAATCTGCATAATGTATTTGTGTACTTTTAAATATCATTAATTTTCATCTCCATTCTTTGACCTGAAATGATGAATTTCATTCAGTCATATTCCAAATAGATTATCCCAGAGAATAATGCATATTTTAGGATATGCAAAACAAAATAAATCTAAGTTTTGATTCATAGGGCCTCTAAAAATACAAAATTCTTTAATATTCAACAGGTGATGAAAAGGAACACAGTAATATCATGGGGTGGTTCTATTATTGCAAAAATTGCTGCTTAACTAAACAGACAAATAGGGAGAAGTGAGGAAAGTCACAGCAGAAGTCTTGGTAGTTATATCTGTTAGAGTGAAATTTGCAGAAAAGTTGTCAAGAGCACAAAGGGTGAAAAAGTTGAGAAAGGATAAGTTTAGAAAGAAGTTACTGTGGTTTCTGTCAGTTGTGACAGTGTTTTAAACAATGAATAGAAAAGAAAAGGAATGGAAAGCAACTGTTTCGCCTTAATTTTGTGCGAAGTCTGCCAATTTTCATGAGGAACTGAAAATCTGATATAGAGCGAAATCTCATAAATGAATTCTGGAGGCAAGTATGAACAGCTTTGATGCATGATAACTAATTAATTAAATTGCAAGTAGTTAACAGAGAATTTTAAATTTCCTCAAATCATTAGCTTCACAAGTTCCACAGGGACTTAAACCATAATTACTAAAAAACCAAAAATCTAAAATAAGTGCATTTTTTAGAGCATTTTTATCAGTTATTCAATCATTATAACTGAATCTCTCATACTTCATTCTCATTCTTAGAGTATTATAAATTCCTGCTTTTCCTGCTTCAACATTATATCCCATTATTATTTCTTCAATCATTTAAAATAATTAGTTGATTCAAATTGCTAAAAAATGCATAGAGGCTCTTGATTCAACACAAAATTAGAACACAGTAAGCAGGTGAGCTTGTCTATTTTATGTATGTGGTTCTTTGGTTAGCCCTTAATATCACTTTTTTTTTTTTTTATCACTTTAGTATCACTTTAACTCACAATGTTTAGTTACAGGAGGAATGTCTTAAGCTGATTAAAATTGTGGGCAAATCCTACATCTTAAAATACTCTTCGTTCCAAGCAACTTTAAATTCCTGAAATTGTTTAAAAGTGGTACTTCCAGGGAAGGTATTTATCTTAGAAATTCACTTTTCCATATTTTGAGTGGTGCCCTGTCCTGAATGGTAATCATAATTAATTCTACTGCTCCATGTCCAAAACTGATCTAATCGCTGCAGAATGGCCCCACGTTCAAAGGAGATTTATTTTCCTCTTCAAACTAATAAATGATATCATCTAAATGTTATTTCTTATCTCTTTCACAAAACAATATTCAGTTAATTCATTTCAGAATTTGACTTCTGGGAAATCATACTCAGTTCATATAAAGTTGTACAATTCCTTTAAGCGATAAGAACAGTTCTAAGCAATTTCTAGTATACCTTAGAATATGTAATAATATAAATATAAAGCAGAAAATAATTTTACTTCACTATGACCATTTTCACACTTGTGACTAGAGAAAATTAATGTTTCTCCTAGAGTGGTTCAAAAATATTTTTAATGTTTTTGAACCCAGGTTTCAAACACCTACAAGATAAGAACTACCTATTTCCTGTTCTCTGTTTCTCCAAGAATCTACCATTTTATCATCTAATTGAATATTTTTTTTAAAGTTAAATGATACTAGTAGTTTGCTTTAATTGTAAGAGCTCAATATATACTAAGAATATTACTTATATTTGATGTAAAATATTTCCTCAGTTTTTGATCTATAATGTTGTTTATTTTTATTTTTCAAAAATAAGGAAATGTATAAAACAGAATGTAAAAAAAGTAAACATTGTTGGTTGTACAGCATTTCAGAGATAGCAAATTTGATCTTACTCTAAATTTTCATATATATATATATATATATATATATATATGCATACATACATATATATTCAACATAATTTTTTCTTAATTTGCCTTTTTCAGTAAAAAATAAGTGTGGATATCTTTATCTGTCAATGAATATAAATATATACCAATGCTTTCAAAAGAATTATAATCTTCAGTTTTATTTATGTACATAATTTATTTAACCAAACTCTTTATGCTGCATATTTAAGATTTATACTTTTAGTTTGATAATTGTAAACACATGATTGCATTATCTTCATGTCCAGTTGTTTTATGGAAGTGCATTTCTAAAATTTGGTTTGCTGAGTCAAAGGTAATCTCACTAAATTTATTTTACACACCTCCAAAAGGATCATTTCTAAAAGGTTGTATCAATTTACATGTATACCAACATTATATATAATTCCCCACCTCACCTTTCCAAATATTGTGTATGATTATTTTTTTACCAGGATAGCAGAATAAATAAATATCACATTTTTAAATTTTTATTTTTCTGATTGATAATAAACATATATTTTTACAGGTATTTATGGTCCATTGGGTTTTCTTTAAAATTTCTTATTCTACACTTCACCAGTTTTTATATTGGAAATGAATTGTATTATAATATTTATTAGAGATCATTACTTAGTGTTTTTCAACACTTTATGATGAAAATTTCAAGTTATTTATTTATTTATTTTATAATGAATGGTGTTGATCTACCATTTAGAGTCTATCATTGCCATTTTTCTAAACATGCTGTAGCACAAATCAATCCATGCACTCTTCACCCATTTCATATGTTTAATCTATCTTAATTTTGGATACAATTTAAAATATATTGCCGAGATCAGTACACTTTCCTTTAAATACCTATAATTGATTTCTTTAATAGAGTTCAAATTGCTATTTTCTTTTGATGTAAAATTTACATACAATGAAATGTACAAATCTAAGTGTACATTCTGAGATTTAACAGATATGTACAAATCTATAATCAAAACCTTAGCAAGATTATAGTAATGAATTTGACACTTTTATTTCATATGTGTCTTTACTTTTCTCTTTTTTTTTCTTTTTAACCTTGCAATATCTTGTTAAAATGTAATTATTTGAATGGATTTTTTCCTTTTAAGTTTTCTGCTTTCTGAGTCTGCCCTAGAATGGCCTGCATGTTTATTTTTTTGCTTTCTGGTAACGGTAATTCTAGTGTAATTATGTTAAAAGGGGTTCTTCCTGTTTTATTGGTAAGCTGAGGGAAACAATCAATAATTACCACCAATAATTCCCTCGCATATTCTAAAGAGGGTCTAAAATGAACACTATTTCATAAGTATTAACTAAAGGCAAAACCAGTTCCAAGCAACCTGTGTAAGGGAAGGTGAAAAATATGATATTTTAGTTGAAGAGAAGACTTTGATCTCTTAGTGCATCAGCGGTACAATTTTTTCCCCTGTCTGTTTCTTAAAGAGCACAGAATAAAAAGAATTCACATATAATTACCAGAACGTATATATTTGGTCAGCTTTTGGATTTGTCCTTGTCTTAAGTGAAATATTTTGGCAAGGACAATTCTAAAAGCTGCACAACCATAAAATTAATGGGTAATATTCTGTATGACAGCTTTTCTACCTGCTGTTTATAATAATAAACAAGGATAATTTTATTTTTAAAAGTGGAAAAACATGCACTTCAAAACCAAAACACAATTTGATAACATAATTGTATTCAACAGGTTGTGCTCACAAATCTCTTTGAAAACTCTTTGCAAAAAAGAATACAGTCTAATGTGTCCTATTTGGAAGATTTTTAATAATGATCCTGAAGAAAACTCTGGGGTTTATCAGAAACAGATAATAAAAGATCATGTTAATTTAAAATTATTTACAGAGTAACAGATATGCTTTAGTGTGATATGTATTAAATGTTTTGAGGTTAACACATAAAACCCACATTACTTTCATTTCAAAATAGGTTACATTTTCAGGTGAAATGAGATTCAAAGAAATATTAATAGGTGATATGAAAATATTTTTCCACAGGAAAATGCATTGTGATTTATGAAGGGAAATTACATTTCTTATTTATCAATATGAGGAACTCATACGCCCACAGTGATAATATTTCTATTGCCATATGGCCACAACTCACTCCCAAATCAAGCTCCAGGGTCAATCACTCTGTGTATCCTTTTGCTATCCTCCATGGCTAGTACCCTGGGATTACTGTAACCCTGGTTTTATCCATGTTTATACACTTCATCCCTTTCCAATTGGCATGAAGCATGAAGTCATGTATCATTCTCTTGTTTCATTTTCTGAATCTTGAAAATTTCTTAATTATTTTTAAGTGGATAGATGCCATGAAAATATAGATCAAAAAGGAAATCCCTTAGTGTATTTTTATCACCTCTATCCACATTCTTTGACCTCAGCTAGACCTAATGAAAATGATCCCTTGCCTAACCCACGTCAATGCTTCTACCTTAGGTGTTTCCCTCATTATTTGCTGAGTGGGATAAATGCTACTCAGTCAGAATGTCAGGATATGTGTAAAATGGAATTTTCCTAGGCAAACTGAAAAGCATGTCATACCACAGAATTTTCACTTCAAAGAGTTTCTCTTGTATTTTTCCTACGATGGCCCACACCTGTTCCTCTGTATCATGCCCCATTGTTCATTCAGATGATCACAACCTGCACTTACCCTGTGTCGTGATATGTGTTGACTAGTTTATTGTAAATTTCAAACAAAATATATCTTTCCTTTCTTGTTCAGTGTATTCAACACCATGAACATGAGTACCACAAAGTCCAAAACTTTAGAATGTTTTTGTTTATTCATGCATTCTTACTTCCTAGAAGAGTGTCTGGTACATTGTAGAAACTCCATAAATATTCGTTGAAAGAATGAATGAATGTTTTTCATAGCATGTGGCCTATGGTAGATATACAGAGAATACTTGTTGAATCGTGAATTATTTAATTAATAATTATTTTTATTTGTGAAAACTTAACTGATCAAATTTAGTAAAGAATTAAAATAATTTTCATGAGCAAAATGCATATGTTCCTACCCTAACTTAATGTGAGCATGTATTATACATGTTTTACATGTACTACATATGTTTCTATTATAACGTAATAAGACTCATATTATAACCCAATTAGAACACATAATAACTTCCAGGTAAATCATTAAGATGGGAGTTTTCCTACCTATAGTTGTACTTTTATATTTTATACTAGTGTTAATATTTTTGCCTAAGTCTTGTTGCATCAGTGACATGAAAAATATAGCACTGACAAAATTTTTGAAAAGAACTGTCCCAAGAAAGATGTAATTATATCCTTTAAAAATATACATTCAATTTGATACCTAAAATTAGGCACCCACACAGGTAGAGACTCAGACCAATGGAAGCTTTGACATTTAGATGGTTTTGTCATGTTTTGTTGCAGAGGCAGTAAAAACACAATTATCGTTATGTTTTCAAAGCAACATTATACAGCCCACTGTGAAAGCAGAATACAACAGATAAATAGGTTATTTGTGTTTAATTAGCCAATTTTAAAAAATTAATTATATGTTTTGGTATTTCTATATTAGAAGGTTAAGAGAAGGCACTACTTCCCACACTGTTGTTCTCAACATTGTTTCCCCCTAACTGGTCAAGAAAGGAAAATGTCTCACATTTGACATTTAGCCACATGTTCACTTTTCAAAACCAGTTGCAATTTTACAAATCTGTGTTTCAAGGATGATTAACAACTAGTATTTTTATTTAATGGAGAAATTCAGTTCAAACATTATTCCATCTTAGATCTCAAGAATTTAATAGACTCACAGTGAATGGAATTAGCATCTATCAAATGCATTGACTGGGCCCATTTCTTATTATTTTGAGATAATAGCAAAAATCACAGCAGGAGGTAGAACAAACTGTTTTCTTATTGGTACCAGTATCTCAGTGAAAAAAGAAACATAATTAACTGTAGCCATGGGGATTCAGACAATTGTACAAAGGCTGATAAACAGAGTTTTCTATATTGTTTCATTGCTGATATTATGTAGTTTCCTTGTAGAGATTATTAGGTTTGTTCTTTTTATACGTTTTGCCGAACCAAATGTATGGTTCTAGTATGCAATGTTAGAATTAAAACTAATCATGAATTGATCTTAAGATATTGACTCAATGTATTTAGACTATGCCTTAAAGGTAAGCACTGATATATTTGTTTCTATGAAACTTCATAAATGCCATTACATAAGCTTTCTAATTTTAAATTGGTGTGAATTTACAACTTCTGAATTACTTAACTTCATTATTTGTGATAATAACTTATATCCAGACATGATTTTATTCTATTATATCTAAATTATAAAGTTTTGAAAATAAATCATAAATTCATATATACAGGTAGACATGGAAAGTGATATGAGTTATAATTAAAACCCTAGTATCATTGTTTTCTTTGCAAGACAAAAATTCTGGTAGCTTACCAAAAAGGATAAAAGAATTCTATAGGATAGCCCATGAGGTTAGATAGTGTTTCTGATAGAATTTCCACTATTGTGTTCATAAATATAGTTCCTTTATATATTTTATCAAAATTACATTTCAAGAACAGACTTAATGCAACTAATATAGTTGTATGAGTACCGATAAATTATATTGGTATTTAAAGTTAGGGGCACAATGTCAACACACATTTTAAAGTGCTAGAGTCTGTGTGCCCACCTCCTCTCCTGAATAGGGATTTGTCTATGCCACTACACCCTTCAAATCTCCCAGGAACATATCCTTCACAGACATAAAGGGGTGAAGTGCTTTTATCATTTGAATTTCTGAGCACATGCCCTGTGCAATTGTAGCACACCTGTTTGGCAATACAGCTGTAGGCACAAAATACAAAAGTTACATAGGAGATAAAAAAAATCTTATGGGGCGATTCCCTGGTGGCGCAGTTGTTGAGAGTCCGCCTGCCGATGCAGGGGACACGGGTTCGTGCCCTGGTCTGGGAAGATCCCACATGCCGCGGAGCAGCTGGGCCCGTGAGCCATGGCCGCTGAGCCTGTGTGTCCGGAGCCTGTGCTCCGCGAGGGGAGAGGCCACAACAGTGAGAGGCCCACGTACTGCAAACAAACAAACAAACAACAACAACAAAAAAACTTGGGGGAGATAACACTGAATGGTTGACATTAAACTTAGGACTAAAGAAGATGAGAGACATTTATAGAAATGAGGTGTGTTGGATACACTGAAAGAATAGCTCTGAGCAGAAAACTCTTGAGTCCAGGACCCTGGGATGAGAAGCTCCTGGCAGGTTTACCTGAACCACTGGGGAGTCACTCGTATTTACTTGTCAGTACAGCAGGGTTAGGCAGAAAAGGCTCTAAGTTAAAGATTTTCTGATCTACCATTGGTTCCAGAGTGAGTTAGGACACAGAATTCACCAAGAGCCTCCTGGGGGCATTGTAGGAGGTCAGACTTCCTTGCACAAAAGGTTGTGAAATAACCATCTACCTGAACTGGGGGTAAATGAGATCATAGCCAGACATCATTAGTGACGGGGGCAATAGTAGAAGCTGGGGTGGAGCCTAGTGATCCCATGACCACTTTAACACCCTTTCTAAACTGAAAGATTCGCAGCCAGTACAGCAACAGCAGTCATTGCTGGCTGGTGTCAGCAAGACATGAGGAGTCTTTGGATTTCAGTTTGGAAACCACAGGAAGCGGGTGACATATCAAACACTAAAGGGTCCAATTTTAAAAAATTTCTCCACCACCATATGATCTTATAAGATAGGGTTTCCTCTGCCCCATGAATAGGTACTTTCTTAATGAGACAAACAGGGCTGTCTCAGGAGACACTGAATATCTACAAAAGTTAAGTGATTCATTCAAGGCCATAGAGTCGGTAAGAGGAAGAGCTGAAATTTGAACTGATGTAGTTCTAGATACCATGTCCTAACTACCATACGACTACATCCTTTTCTTCAGATCTGGGTCCAGTTGAGAATGTGCTGGTAAGCCTGTGGTTTACTCAAGTGCTGAACGACACAATTTGTACAGAGGAGCTCTCTGAAACAGCTGAGATATAATTCAATATTTCTCTGGAATGAGGAAGGCTGTCTAACGGAGCAAGCAAGGTACCTAAGGACTGTGTTTCAGTGAGTTATGCAGATAGGTCTGTTGCATGTAGGCAGCACCTGAATGTAGGTATCAAGTGACTGCCTGCTTCAGGTCCTCTTAGTGGCCCAGTGCATGTTGGATGGCATAAAGAACAATTTTTTGGACCACTTTGCTTCTTAAAATCTGCTGTTGCATTTGGTGTTTAAATAGAGTCACTCAGATTTTCTCTGGATCTCAGAGGAGTCCCTGTGTTTGGTTTAAACCTAAAGCATTTTAAAGGATATTTTACTTAATTCTTGATGTTTGGAACTATTAGTTTCTTCCTCATATGGAAGATTTTTTGAAATAAAGGAAATAGCCATAATGTATATAATCTTTAATAGATTCATAAAAATTTATTCATGATTATTAAGTAACTATATTCAAAATGAAAATTGCTTTTGCTGAAAAAAAATCATTAATTGAAGCAAGGCTACAATTGAAAATAATATATGGATGCAGGTAGCTGATATTTATTAACCAGTTCAGGATTTTATTTAAAATTTATATTCTAGTTCAAAGAACCATTTCAGGATTTAAAGCAGGGAGTCACATGGCCCAGTTTGCATTTTGGAAGGTCCTCTGGCATTGTGAAAACAGGTTGAGAGAGGCAATGGAGGTAGAATTATCAGTTTATAGGCTGCCGAAGTACCCAGAGTAAGAAATTATACACAAAGTTAGCAATGGAGGGGGTGTAAAAAAGTGAACAGACTTGAAAGACAGCAATAAAGGAAAACCTGAACAAGACTGGGTAATTAAATTAGCTAAGGGGAGTGAAGAAGGCATCAGACACCCAGGTTTTGCAGCTCCTTGCATCTGGGGCATGGAAGAGACAACCTCCATTGCAGATATGGTGACCCTGAGAGAGGTACTGGCAGGCAATGGGATGGCTGAGTCAGGCGTTCCAGAGAGCCCTGGTTATAGTGGTGAGAAACCGCTAGCAAGTGAAAGTGATGGAACAGGAAAGCCCTGTCCTCTCCTCAACCATTAATAATGTTATCTTTCCAATTATATTGTTGGGATATCTATCATCCATTCACTCACTCAATAATGCCTGCTCTGTGAGGTGTTATGCTTAGTGCTGGGGATAAAGTGAGAGTAGATCAAGATGATTCCTACCCTCTTGTACCTTATTAGAAACTCCTTGAAGTAAAATATATAACAGCATTTCTCATTTGTTGCTCTGTAGAACACTGCTCTGGGCAAGGCTAACTGTCAGCCTTCATAAAAATGTTCAATGCTCAAGTAAAGGTGGGTCAATGCTGTTTCTTTGCTCCATCTTGGAGATTAAAAGTATGCATGAATAATTTAAAGCACTAGCGAGCCCTACCAAAACAAGCCTGTCTAACCAGAATTTTTGAGCATGAACCATTTTTTAAAAATAGTATACTTATTTATATCTTACTAGGTATATTACCAGTTAAGGACACAGTGATCTCTAACATAATGTTTAGATGTGTTTCTTCATTTTGTACTTCAGCTCCTGTGTGACTATGCATCAAGTTTATATTACTTCAGTAGTCAGGCTTCTCTTTCTACTGAAATCAGAAGCTCATCATTCTAATGATGTAACTGAAGGACTATTATTCCCCTAAATAATGACTGTGTCCTATTAGAACTACTGAAACAAAAATCTTATCCCACTAAATAGCTAGAATAAGATCTTAACAATATTCTTTCATCCCCATCAATTTTTAAATATGAAATAATTTAAATGAATGCTTCTAGTTTTGTGAAAGAAAGGAAAGCATATGACGTACACTTCTGTTTTCTTTATGGAAAACAGATAATATGTTTGGTAGTTTCAGAGTAATTATAAAGCATTTTTGTTAAAAGTTCCTCCTGCTTTTTTACTTGGAATATGCTTTGGAGAACGGCCCTTGTGAGAGAAACATCCCTGCACACCAAACCTTGTAATTTGTAGTGTCTGTACTTGTCTTTCATTTGGAGGTTTATATGGGTCACCACAGTTTTTTGTCTAAACATGACCTTTATATAAAAGTCAAGTTTTTCCCAATATTCAGTAAAATAGGCCTCTGTTTTTTTTTTTAATAGGTCTTTATTGGAGTATCACTGTGTCACAATACTGTGTTAGTTTCTGTTGTACAACAAAGTGAATCAGACATATGCATAAATATATCCCCATATCCCCTCCCTCTTGAGCCTCCCTATCCCACCCCTCTAGGTCATCACAAAGCACCAAGCTGATCTCCCTGTACTATGCTGCTGCTTCCCACTAGCTATCTATTTTACGTTCAGTATTGTATATATGTCCATGCCACTCTCTCACTTCATCCCAGCTTCCCTTTCCCCTTCCTGTGCCCTCGAGTCCATTCTCTATGTCTGCATCTTTATTCCTGTCCTTCCCTGGTTCTTCAGAACCATTTTTTTTTTTTTACATTCCATATATATGTGTTAGTATACAGTATTTGTTTTCCTCTTTCTGACTTACTTCACTCTGTATGACAGTCTCTAGCTCTATCTACCTCACTGCAAATAACTCAATTTCGTTTCTTTTTATGGCTGAGTAATATTCCATTGTATATATGTGCCACACCTTCTTTATCCATTCATCTGTCAATGGACACTTAGGTTGCTTCCATGTCCTGGCTATTGTTAATAGAGCTACAAAGAACAATGTGGTACATGACTCTTTTTGAATTGTGGTTTTCTCAGTATATAGGCCCAGTAGTGGGATTGCTGGGTACTTCAGTAGTTCTATTTTTAATTTTTTAAGGAAACTCCATACTGTTCTCCATAGTGGCTGTATCAATTTACATTCCCCCCAACAGTACAAGAGGGTTCCCTTTTCTCCACACCCTCTTATTGTTTGTAGATTTTTTGATGATGGCCATTCTGACAGGTGTGAGATGATACCTCATTGTAGTTTTGATTTGCATTTCTCTAATGATTAGCGATGTTGAGCAGTGTTTCATGTGTTTGTTGGCAATCTGTATATCTTCTTTGGAGAAATGTCTATTTAGATCTTCTGCCCATTTTTGGATTGGGTTGTTTGTTTTTTTGATATTGAGCTGCATGAGCTACTTATAAATTTTGGAGATTAATCCTTTCTCAGTTGCTTCATTTGCAAATATTTTCTCCCATTCTGAGAGTTGTCTTTTCATCGTGTTTATGGTTTCCTTTGCTGAGCAAAAGCTTTGAAGTTTCATTAGGTCCCATTTGTTTATTTTTGTTTTTATTTCAATTTCTCTAGGACGTGGGTCAAAAATGATCTTGCTGTGATTTATTCATAGAGTGCTCTGCCTAAGTTTTCCTCTAAGAGTTTTATGGTGTCTGGCCTTACATTTAGGTCTTTAATTCATTTTGAGTTTCTTTTTGTGTGTGGTGTTAGGGAGTGTTCTAATTTCATTCTTTTACATGTAGCTGTCCAGTTTTCCCAGCACCACTTATTGAAAAGGCTGTCTTTTCTCCATTGTATATTCTTGCCTCCTTTGTCATAGATTAGTTTTCCATGTGTGCGTGGGTTTATCTCTGGGCTTTCTATCATGATTCATTCATCTATATTTCTGTGTTTGTGCCAGTACCACACTGGTTTCATTACTGTAGCTTTGTGGTAGAGTCCGAAGTCAGGGAGCCTGATTCGTCCAACTCCATTTTTCTTTCTCAAGATTTCTTTGGCTATTTGGGATCTTTTGTGTTTCCATACAAATTGTGAAATTTTTTGTTCTAGTTCTGTGAAAAATGTCATTGGTAATTTAATAGGGATTGCACTGAATCTGTAGATTGCTTTGGATAGTATAGTCATTTTCACATATTGATTCTTCCAATACAAAATTATGGTATATCCCTCCATCTCTTTGTATCATCCTTAATTTCTTTCAATAGTTTCTTATAGTTTTCTGCATACAGGTCTTTTGTCTCCTTAGGTAGGTTTATTCCAAGGTATTTTATTCTTTTTGTTGCAATGGTAAATGGGAGTGTTTCCTTAATTTCTTTTTCAGATTTTTCATCATTAGTATATAGGAATGCAAGAGATTTCTGTGCATTAATCTTGTATCCTGTTACTTTACCAAATTCATTGTTTAGCTCTACCAGTTTTCTGGTAGCATCTTTAGGATTCTCTATATATCGTATCATGTCATCTGCAAACACTGACTGCTTTACTTCTTCTTTTCCAATTTGGATTCCTTTTATTTCTTTTTCTTCTCTGATTGCTGTGGCTATAACTTCCAAATCTATGGTGAGTAATAGTGGTGAGAGTGCACAACCTTGTCTTATTCCTCATCTTAGAGAAATGGTTTCAGTTTTTCACCATTGAGAATGTTGTTTACTGTGCGTTTGTCATACATGACCTTTATTAGGTTGTGGCAATTTCCCTCTATGCCTACTTTCTGGAGGGTTTTTATCATAAATCAGGGTTAAAATTTTTTGAAAGCTTTTTCTGCATCTATTGAGATGATCATATGATTTTTCTCCTTAAATTTTTTAATATGGTGTATCAGATTGATTGATTTGTGTATAGTGAAGAATCCTCACATTCCAGGGATAAACTCACCTTGATCATGGTGTATGAACCTTTTAATGTGCTGCTGGATTCTGTTTGCTCATACTTTGTTGAGGATTTTTCATCTATGTTCATCAGTGATATTGGCCTGTAGTTTTCTTTCTTTGTGACATCTTTGTCTGGTTTTGTTATCAGGGTGACTGTGTTCTCGTAGAATAAGTTTGGGAGTGTTCCTCCCTCTGCTATATTTTGGAACAGTTTGAGAAGGATAAGTGTTAGCTCTTCTCTAAATGTTTGAAAGAATTCTTCTGTGAAGGCATTTAGTCTAGGGCTTTTGTTTGTTGGAAGATTTTTAATCACCGTCTCAACTTCAGTGCTTGGGATTGGTCTGTTTATCTTTTCTATTTCTTCCTGGTTCATTCTCAGAAGTTTGTGCTTTTCTAAGGACTTATCCATTTCTTCCAGGTTGTCCATTTTATTGTCATATAGTTGATTGTAGTAATCTCTCATGATCATTTGTTTCTGCAGCGTCAGTTGTTACTTCTCCTTTTTCATTTCCAATTCTATTGATTTGAGTATTCTCCCTTTTGCCCTGATGAGTCAGGCTAATGTGTTATCAATTTTGTTTATCTTCTCAAAAAAACAGCTTTACATTTTGTTGATTTTTGCTATTGTTTCCTTCATTTCTATTTCATTTATTTCTGCTCTGATCTTTATGATTTATTTCCTTCTACTGACTTTGGGTTTTCTTTGTTCTTCTTTCTCTAGTTGCTTTAGGTGTAGGGTTAGATTGTTTGCTTGGGATTTTTCTTTTTCTTAAGGTGAGATTGAATTGCTATAAACTTCCCTGTTAGAACTGCTTTTACTGCATCCTGTAGGTTTTGGGTCATCGTGTTTTCATTGTCATTTATTTCTATGTATTTTTTTACTTCTCTTTGAGTTCTTCAGTGATCTCTTGGTTATTTAGTAGTGCACTGTTTAACCTCCATTTATTTGTGGGCTTTACAGTTTTTTCCCTGTAACTGATTTCCAATCGCATAGTGTTGTGGTCAGCAAAGTTGCTTGGTATGATTTCAGTTCTCTTAAATTTTCTGCATCTTGATTTGTGACCCAAGGTATGATCTCTCATGGAGAATGCTTCATGTGCACTTGACAAGAAAGTGTATTCTGCCACTTTCAGGTGGAATGTTTTCTCTCTCTCTCTCTCTCTCTCTATATATATATATATATATATATAAATTAAATCTATCTGGTCTATTGTGTCATTTAAAACTTGTGTTTCTTTATTTATTTTCTGTTTGGATGATCTGTCCTTTGGTGAAAGTAGGGTGTTATAGTCCCCTACTATTATTGTATTATTGTCAATATCCCCTTTCATGTTGTTATCATTTGCCTTATGTATTGAGGTGTCCTATGTTGGGTCCATAAACATTTATAATTGTTATATCTTCTTCTTGGATTGATCACTTGATCATTATGATGTGTCCTTCCTTATCTCTTATAACAGTCTTTATTTTAAAGTCCATTTTATCTCATATGAGTATTGCTACTCCAGCTTTCTTTTGATTTCCATTTGCATGGAATATCTTTTTCCATCCCTTCACTTTCAGTCTGTATGTGTCTCTATGTATGAAGTGGGTTTCTTCTCTACACATATATATGGGGCTTGTTTTTGTATCCATTCATCCAGTCTGTGTGTTTTGGTTGGGGCATTTAATCCATTTACATTCATGGTTATTAGTGTTATGTATGTTCCTATTACAATTTTCTCACTTGTTTTATGGTTTTACTTGTGGGTATTTTTCTTTTGTGTTTGCACCCAGAGAAGTTTCTTTAGTATTTATTGTAAAGCTGGTTTGGTGGTGCTGAATTCTCTTATCTTTTGTTTGTCTGAAAAGCTTTTGACTACTGAATCAAATCTGAATTAGATCCTTGCTGGGTAGAGTAATCTTGGTTGTAGGTTTTTCTCTTTCATCAGTTTAAGTATATCCTGCCACTCCCTTCTGGTCTGCAGAGTTTCTGCTGAGAAGTCAGCTGCTAACCTTATGGAGATTCCTTTGTTATTTTTTGTTTGTCCCTTGCTGCTTTTAAAGTTTTTCTTTGAATTTATTTTTTGTTAGTTTAATTAATATGTATCTTGGTGTGTTTCTGCTAGGGTTTATCCCATATGGGGCTCCCTGTGCTTCCTGAACTTGGGTGACTATTTCCTTTCCCATGTTAAGGAAGTTTTCCACTATAATCTCTTCAAATATTTTCTCAGACTCTTCCTTTTTCTCTTCTTCTTCTTGCACTCCTATAATTTGAATGTTGGTGCATTTCATGTTGTCCCAGATGTCTCTGAGATTGTCTTCAGTTCTTTTCATTCTTTTTTTCTTTATTCTGCTCCTTGGCATTTATTTCCACCATTTTGTCTTCCAACTCACTCATTCATTCTTCTGCCTCAGTTATTCTGTTATTGATCTCTTCTAGTATATTTTTCATTTCAGCTATTGTGTTGTTCATCTCCATTTGTTTGTTCTTTAGTTCTTCTATATCTTTTTTAACATTTCTTGTATTTTCTCAATCCATGCCTCCATTCTATTTCTGAGATTCTGGATCATCTTTACTATCATTACTCTGAATTCTTTTTCAGGTAGATTGCCTATTTTCTCTTGATTTATTTGGTCTTGTAGGTTTTTACCTTGCTCCTTCATCTGTGACATATTTTTTGCTGTCTCATTTATTTTCTCTCTCTTTTTTTTTTTTAATGAGTGGGATTGGGTTCCTGTGTTAATAGTTGTTTAGCTTGAGGCTTCCAGCACTGGATTTTGTAGGCTGTTGGGTAGAGCTGGGTGTTGGTGCTGAGATGAGGACCGCTGGGAGACCTCACTGTGATGAGTATTCCCTTGAGTCTGAGATTCTCTGTTAGTCCATTGGTTTGGACTCAGATCTCCTACCACAGGAGATTTGTCCTGACCTGCAGCTTGTGAACCAATTTCCTGCAAGCTGTGTGGGGTGGCAAAAAGAAAAAAAAAAAAAAGAAAAGGCAAAAATAACAAAGTAAAAAATAAACTTAAATTAAGAAGCTAACAGATATGTTATAAAAAATATAAAAGTAAAAATATAGATGAAACAACAACGGGAAGGTAAAACAAAACCACAATAGTAAAAAAGAGGAGGAGAAAAACCAAAAGTGTAAAAGGCCTCTGCTGTGGAGGGTGAGGCCTAAGCAGGGGTGAGGTTTGGGCAGTGTGCAGTGCCTATGTTTAGGACCCACAGGGAAATGGCCATAGAGAGCATGGGGATTGGGGTTTAGGCTCAACAGAACAGAAGGGGCCCAGGCGTGCCTCCTATGGTCTCTGAGGGTGGGGGACCCCACCTGGGAGCCCAGCAGGCTTCCTGGGTTCTAGTGGGTGGGGCAAACACCATCTGCTCCTCTCCTGCTCTTCTGGTCCTGTAGGTCCCCTCCCACCTGCCTCTCCTGATCTCCCTGGTCTCCTTCCTATACTCCTATGGACCTCATGACCTGGAGGGGGCTTTGGAGGGTAGGGGACAAGCCTGGGAGCCTAGCAGGCTCCCCAAGCCTGAGTGGGTGAAGTCAATGCCCTCTGTTCCTTTGCTCCCCTGCTCCTCAGTCCCTGGAGGGCCCCTCCTGCCTCCCTCTCCTGTTGTCTCCAGGTGTCCCTCCTATGCTTCCAGAACCAACCTGGCCTGGAGGGGACCTCTGATGTTATAGGATCCAGCCCGAGAGCCAGGCAGACTTACCTGGCCGACTGGCCAGGGGAAATGCTGGGTGCATTCCCCCTGATCCGAGTCTCCAAGGGTCCCTCCAGGTGTGGAAACCACTCCCCCTTCTCAGTCACCCCTCAGGGGCACTGGTCCTGTCTGGTGTCCACTTCTCTTCCCCCTTCAGTCCCCCCATATCCTACTGGTTCACTTGGGGGTTCCTCTCACCTCCTTGGGCAATGGGGTCTCCCACCAGCCTCCAGCAGGTGCCCTAGTTGTGGGAGATGCGAACTCTGCATCTTCCCACACCGCCATCTTCTTGGGGTTTTTGTTTGTTTGATTGTTTTGTTTTGTTTTGTTTTTTCATATTGGCTTCCTAGCTGTATAAATCCCTATCTATTTGGAGTTTATGCTAGGGTTCCAAAAATGAATTTTATATGTATTACATAGCTAAAATATAAATGAGTAGTTATCTATTGCTGCATTAAAAAGTACCCCAAAACAAAGTGCCTTATCAGGAAAATTTTCAATATCTCCCAGTCTGTGGGTATTGTTGGGCTGGGTTCCTTTGGTCCAAGGTTTCTCATGAGGCTGGAGTGAATCTATTACCTACATCATCTCCAAGTACCTGGGAGGTCATCCACTCCCAGGGTCACTAGCAGGACTGCTGTGCTACCGGGCTTCAGGCAACCTCAGGTCAGTGCTGGCTGTGGTGAGAGCTATCAGATGATGCTAGCAGCGGCCTCCTCACAGGGTGGCTCTCAGATTCCTCTGAGAGAGGGGCTCAAACGGTTAGCAAGACTGAACTGCCAAGACCGAAGCTGTAGTCTTTTTAGAACCTATTCTAGAAGTAAAATTCCATCACTTTGTTATGTTCCATGCATTCAAAGCAAATCTCTAAGTCCAGGCAAGACTCAAGCAGAGGGAATCACACACCAGTGAGAATACCAGGAGGCAGAGATCACTGGACACCTACCTCACACAATTCCCTGCTGTATGTGGTGACCAGTCATGTTCTAATTCTAAAATGTTAACAGCAGAAGACACATTTGTTCATTTACATTTTCCCTGAGAGGTGAACTGTTATTTTACTACCTGAGCTTTGTTTTTAGAACATTAAGCTAAGATGTTAAATAAGAACCTCAAAAGGAAAGAAAAGGACAATAAACGTGCCTTTTAGTTCCACAAAGGGATGTCATTAAATTGGAAACAGATACACACATTCAATTTAATTCAATTTAATTCAAAGTGACAATAGTTTGAGAAGTAGTATTTTAAATCATTCACAGGATACAAAATGAATAAGAAAAAGCCTTTAATCCTAAATTTGCGTTTGACTTCAGGCTCATCTGCTTGCTGGCTGTGTGACTGGAACATGTTGTTTAGGATAATAAGTGCTCCCATTTCACAGGATTGTTGTGAGAACACAGTGTTGTGGGGATAAAATGAAGTAAATAATATACATACAGCTGTGTAAAGTTGTTAGTACAATGCTTAGCACACTAGTCCTCACATAATAACAACAGTGATAATGATCATGGCAATAATATTTATCAATTATCTAACAGTTTTAATATGCAGAAAGCTGTTCTAAATTCTATATAACTATCAACTCCTCATTTTATTATTATGTGTCAGACAGTTAGGGCTCTGGGGTTGTATCCTGGCTCTGCTACTTAACAGTTGAGAGATTGGGGCCAAGCTATTTGACCTTCCCTATGCTTCAAATTCCTCGTTTGTAAAATGAAGACACCAATAGGGCTTTAAAGAGTCAGTGTTGGAAAAAGTGCTTAGGACAATGCTCCACACATTCTACATTCATTCATTAATTTTTAATGTAAAATACCACCATTTCATCATAATTTTGAAAGTAAGATAACTACCTGACAGAAATACTTCCTAAAGAGAAGGACAAAATATAATGAGGGTTCAAATGATCTCTTTCTAATATCTGCAGGGAAAATCAAGAAGTGGCATCTTGGGAAAAACATGGAGTTTCCTGTAGAGGAGTATGTAGATAAATAGGATTCTAATATGCAGAGATTGGTAGCGTATTTTAGTTAGATATGGTGGCAAAGTTAAAATATTCAAGATATGAAACACTAGCATTCTCATAACAGAAACATAAAACTCTGAAGCAGAGCACTGATATTGTGCTTGGTGAGATGAAACACACTAAGATTTTCCAGTTGGAATTTTAATGGATATTAGTCTTGCTTGTCTGCCATCCATTCCTTCTTCCTTTTAAAACAGCACTTAAATTTCCATTTAAGAAAAAGTTCACTTTCAGACATTGTTGATAAAGTAGAACACTCGTGAATCTCTCCCTGAGATGGATTCAGTCAATGTAAACAGAGTATTACATCTCAAACAGCAGGGGTTCTCAAAGTGTAGTCTGGGGACCAACAGCATAAACATCACCTTGGAATTTACTAAAAATACAAACTCTCAGGCCCTTCTACCAACCTACTGAGACAGAAACTTGGGTGGGTCCCAGTAATTTGTGATTTAACATGGCTTCCAGGTGACTCTAATATACACTACCATTTCAAATGACTGACTTAGAATATATACTTTTGGGGGGAACTCAAGAAATTTATGATTATTCACTGCTTAAGAGTACTTTTCATCAGAGAATGCATATTAGAAGCACCTGGAGAACTTTGCAGACTAAAACTACCTGGCACATCCAATTGTAACCTAACTGTCCTGAGAGGTGGCTCAGCCTTTGTGTACTTACTGGCTCCCCACTGGTTCTAATAATTAGCTGCATTGATGAGTAGTGCTCTAGCTGTCAGTTCTCAACTGTTAGCTGCATCAGTCACTTGGAGTTGCAGAAAGGAGAAAAAAAATAGGAGCCCATGAAGTAATAAAAGATAGTAGAGAAGCAATGAGTCTCAATTTGGTCTGTTGAGATGGTCTCTGAAATGGTAGAGGAGGTCATGGAGAGGATGTGACCACTGGTTGACTCACAAGCAGCACCAGGGCAATCAGAGACAACTTACCCCCTCTTCTGTCCTTGGAATGTATGCTCTGCCCTCTGTTCCCACAGTGGGAGCCCCCTGAATGCTGCAGCCTTGAGATAATAATGTGTTATTGAGACCATCTGGACAATACATATGACTGAACCTCATTAAGGCCTCTGTATAAACTCTAGATTCTGGTGGGCAGCTTCAGAGATCTATTCATCTTGTGGTGGCTAATACAAGCCTTGTCTGTAAGTTCCCTTGCTTATTAAACCTGCCACCTACAAATCTGGCATTGTCTGCCAGCTTTCTAGTCTCTTATTTCCCTCTATGTAGAGGGATCAGTTTCAAATTTCACCCAGGGGACTCCTGAGGTTGCCAACAAACAGAAGAATATGGATTATAGTTTTTCCATTTACGTCTAACAAATAGCTTATGCTACTCAAATATGTAAAGTAGTTAATAAGAGTTTGTTTTTGGAGACATTTGTGAAAAGGCAGATGGCACTTTTCTCAAGAAATTTCACATGTGGATTTCTTAAAACAGGACAAGTTTCATGGTTGTGGGTCAGAGAACAAAAATAGAAACAAAGGACTTATTGGACTGTGTGAAAATAACTCATGCTCTTTCCTAGCATACTTAGGGATTAAGTTCATTAATTTGTGATCATTTCCATATTGTCTCCAACATCGACTCCTATCTCTGAAGTTCCTAGAAACAGGGGCAGAAGTAAGACTCAGCTTTCATGCTGTTGTATACAATGTGCTATGTGGTAGAGAAGGACGCTAAAACCAGCGTTAGGTTTCACTCATTTTACTTATGAACACATCACAGTCAATTATACTGGGAAAAGAGTTTTAATAAAATTAAGCAATCATTCTTCTTACTTTTTTTTTTTTTTTTACCCTGCCTCCATAGATAGATCTCAAAGATATATGTGCTTTAGGTTGTGTTTAAGTCAGTAAAGTAGTGGCACATCATGGAAAGATCTTGAGCATTTGAGTTATGTCCTGTGTTGAATAATCAATGCCTAATTACAACAGTAGTTTTCTTATGTCTAAATGAGAATAGAAGCATTTGCTCAATTAGGTAGTTGAGGGTTAAATGAAATAATAAAGGTCAATTCACCTGCTTCATGCTTACAAATGAGAGATGTTAGTGGTGGTTTTTATTGTTTTTATTATCTTCATATGAAGATATCTGGATTTTAGGTAAATACTATGCATTAGAATAAGACAATTAAAAACAATGCACTAAAATGTCTAGTTTTTTAAAATTACTCATCTAAAATAATAATTTGTACTTCTGAATTTTAGAAAATTTACACATTTCTCATATGCATCCAATAGATAATTTATAAATAACTATAGATATTTAAAATTCAAGCATATACTATATTGTGATTTGTCAAGCATAGGCAATTAAAACCAATACTAAACAATTAAACTTTACTGCTTATGACCTAAGCCCTTGAGTGCTATTAGAATAGTAAAAAATGTCTTTTCCCCACATCTTTATTGAGATATAATTGACAAATACATACTGAGTACAGTTAAGGTGTATAACTTGATATTTTGATGTAAAATATATGTATACATTGTGAAATAATTGCCACAGTCAAGCTATCACAGTAACTATGTTCTTTCTTTATTGTGTGTGTGTGTGTATGTGTAGTAAAAACACTTAAAATCTACTCTTTTAGCAAATTTCAAGTAAATAATATGGTGTTGTTAACTATAGTCGCTTTGCTGTACACTAGAACTCCAGAACTTATTCATCTTGCATACCCCTTGACCAATATCTCCCCAATAACTACTCCTCCCAACCCCTGCCAACCACCATTTTATTATCTGCTTCTGTAAGTTTCACTATTTTAGATTCTACATATAAGTGATATCATGCAGTATTTGTCTTTCTATGTCTGGCTTATTTCACTTACCATAGTGTCCTACAGATTCATCCATGCTGTTGCATGTCAGGGTTTCTTATTATAATGAGTTCTATCTATCTATCTATCTATCTATTTATATCTATCAATCACATGTTGTTTATCCATTCATTTGTCATTGGGCATATTTTGGCTACTATGAATAATAATGCAATGAACAAAGGAGTGGAGATATCTCTTTGAGATACCAATTTCATTTCCTTTAGATATGTATCCAGAAGTGAGATTGCTATATTATAATTCTATTTTCAAATTTTTGAGGAAACTCCATAATTATTTTTCCATAATGGTTGCACCAATTTACATTCTCAGAAACAGTACACAGGGTTATCTTTTTATCACATTCCCACCAACACTTGCCTTGTGTCTTTTTTTTTTTTTTTTTTTTGCGGTACACGGGCCTCTCACTGTTGTGGCCTCTCCCGTTGAGGAGCACAGGTTCTGGACATGCAGGCTCAGTGGGCATGGCTCATGGACCCTGCTGCTCTGCGGCATGTGGGATCTTCCCAGACCAGGGCTCGAACCCGTGTCCCCTGTATCGGCAGGCAGACTCTCAACCACTACGCCACCATTATCTTCATTAATGCCACTTTGTGTCTTTTTGATAGTAGTCATTCTAATAGTCATGAGGTGATATCTAACTGTGGTTTTGATTTGCATTTCTGTGTTGTTTAGTGATGTTCAGCACCATTTCTTACATCTATTGATCGGTTGTATTTTTCTTTGGGGGAATGTCCAATAAGTTCACTTGTTCATTTTTAAATCAGATTATTTGTTTTATGGTATTGAGTTATATAATATGCTTACAGGCATCTCAAGACATTTTGGGTTCAGTTCCAGATCACTGCAACAGAAAGAATATTGGAATAAAGGAGTCACACAAATTTTTTGGTTTCCTGGTGCATACAGAAGTTATGCTTACACTAAGCTGTAGTCTATTAAGTAGTTTTATGTCTAAAAAAGCAATGTATATACCTTTGTTTAAAAATATTTTATTGTTAAAAAATGCTAGCCACTATCTGAGCCTTGAGTTGCAATTTTTTTTGTAGTAGGAACATCAAAGATCACTGATCACACATCACTATAATAAACATAATAATAATGAAAAAGTTTGAAATATTGCAAGAACTAAAAATGTCCACAGAGACACAAAATGCACAGATGCTGTTGGAAGAATGACTGATGTCCATAGATTTGCTTGATACAGGGTTACCACAAATCTTCAATTTGTAAAAATGAAATATCTCTGAATTACAATAAAGTGAAGCACAAGATATGAATATATATATTGTAGATCTTAACACCTTATCAGATATATGATTTGCACAATCTATATCTGCATATTTTCCATAGGTTGCCTTTCACTCTCTTGATTATTTTTCTATGATGGTCAGAAATTTTTAATTTGAAAAATCTTGTCTATTTTTACTTTTGCTGTCTGTGGTTTTAGAGTGATATCCAAAAAAATCATTGGCTAGAAAATGGCAAGAAGTTTGTTCCCCAATTTTACAGTTTCATATTTTAGGTCTTTAATTCATTTTGAATTGTTTTTTATAAAGAATAAGGGTCATTCTTCTGCCTGTGGATATCCAATTTTCCCAACATCATTTATTAAAGAAATATCCTTTCCCCCTGTGTATTCTTGGAATCCTTGTCAAGGATCAGTTGACTGTAGATACATGAATTTATTTCTGGCTATTTTGTTCCGTTGGTCTATATGTCTGTGTTTATGTCAATAACATACCAGTTTGATTACTGTGTCTTTGTAATATAGTTTAAAAATGGCAAGTATGATGCCTACAGACTTGTTTCTCTTTCGCAAAATTGCTTTGGCTATTTGGGGTGTTTTGTGGTCCAATATGAATTTTAGAATTTTTTTCTATTTCTATAAAGAATGCCAATGATATTTTGATAAGGATTGCATTAAATAACTTTGGGTAGCATGGACGTTTTGACAATATTAATTCTTCCAATCCGTGGACATGGAATATCTTTCCACTTACCTGTGTTTTCCTTAAATATTTCTTCATTAATGTCTTAACATTGGGTATACAAATATTTTACCCCTTTGATTAAGCTTTTGGATAGGTATTTTATTCTTTTTTTGCTATTATAAATGGAATTGTCTTTTCTTTTTGTGTAGTTTGTTTTTGTATATAGAAACACCACCACTTTTTTTTTTTTTTTGCGTTATGCGGGCCTCTCACTGTTGTGGCCTCTCCCATTGCGGAGCACAGGCTCCGGATGTGCAGGCTAGGTGGCCATGGCTCATGGGCCCAGCCATTCTGTGGCATGTGGGATCTTCCTGGACTGAGACACGAACCTGTGTCCCCTGCATCGGCAGATGGACTCTCAACAACTGCGCCACCAGGGAAGCCCCACCACCACTTTTTGTATGTTGATTTTGTATCCTGTATTACTGAATTTATTAGTTCTGACAGGTTTTTTTGTTGAGTCTCTAGATTTTTCTACATTATGATCATGTAATCTGAAAACAGATAATTTTATTTTATTTTACAAAAGATTCTTTTTTAGACAAATTTTTCAATTAAACCTAAAAAAATCAAAAGCTCTAGAATGGAAATGTGTTTTGAAAAATAATGAGCAAAATTCTCTAATAATACAGTTATTATACAATTTGGCATAGTGGTGATATGTATTATTATAATGAATATATAATTTTCAAAATGTTGAGTTTGAAGTACAGTACTATAATAATTTGTACTATATGGACCTACTATGTACTCATTATAACATTGTGCTCACTAGTGATTGGAGACGTTAATGATTGTAAAACATGACATTTTGTGTAACTTAAATTCCTTATAAATACACACAAATAATTATATTTTAATTGTGTTTCATGTTAAGAATACATATAACTGTATATGGGAGTGTATATAACTGTTGAACCTAACCTAGATGGGATATGGGGAATTTTTCCACCATAAAAGGACATTTCGCATTAGATCTGAAGAATGGGCAGTATGCAGTCAGGCAAAAAATAAGGGGTAAAATTGTTTTAGGCAGAAGAAACTGTATATGCATCCAGTGTGGGGGAGCACACAATCAAAGTGGTTAAATTAGTAAATTCAGCAGAACTTTTTGCATTATTTGCAGCTTCAGAAAAGCTAGTTGGAGCTTTAGAATAAAGAGGCAGGAAAATTAAACAAGAGTGAGAGAGACAGAGAGAAGAGGGAAACTAGAATTATGGAATGGTTCACATTCTTTCAACTGTAAGAGTGAGAGTAGTCAAGAATACACAGTAAATCTGATATGTAGGTAAAGACCTTGGTCAAAGCTATATTTTACTCACTCTAATTCCAGGGACCCTCCCCATGTGATCTCTCACCTTATGGAAAGGCATTATAGTGAGGAAATCACACATACGTGTGCACATAAAACACACAGGTGAAGTAAATAATAATTAGGAGCAGGACCACATAGATCCAATCAGTTCCACTTTGTGGGCAAATCTGGAGAGGGATGGGTGGGGAGGACATGCCATCACAAAGAATGATGTCCGGAAAGGGAAGATTATGTCTTATGCGTGAAATGATGATCTTGGTAGTTACTGTCACAGTTACTCTGCTCAAATCAATGAAAGTAATATGTTATACAGTTGCAAAACCATGCTGTTTCCAGAGGATAAAGATTCTCATTTCCAGAAAACTTGAATGCTCAATTGTTTGTTCAGTGCAGTCTGGGGCCACAGAGGGAAGAGTGAGTTAAGGGAAGGTAGTAGATTAAAGATAGATTTAAAAGTTTCACTTCATGAGACTGAGGGAAGAAAAAAAGAATGTTCTGTTATTTTTAATTGTGTAAATCAAGATATTCTAACTTTACTTGGGTAAAAGAATGACAAAGGATTCTTTGCTGACATGTTTATGTCTGACTTGGGGAAGCAGGAGATTCTGCTTCAGGATGATGGAATCTCTACTACCTGCAACACAAGACTTCCTTGGTTGCTGTGGCATTGGGGAGACAGCTAGAATGTCCCATGCTGCTTCTCCCTTGTTTTTTCCTGGATTTGACACTCCTCCTGTTTGCCTATATCCCCTTGGTCAGAACAATTTTCATGAACCCACTTAACAACAAAAGGGAAATTTAGGAGAGAAGGTAGAATTTTAGTAAGCACTGTGGTGTCTACTTTGGTGCTATAATCCTTTCTTTGTCTTATGCTTTAAAAATTCCCAACACGCTTTCAGTTCACTTTGCCATATGTTTTGTTTTAAGCCATGTGCTCTGAAAATTTTCTGATAAGGTGTATGTAAAATAACTGACTTCAAAAGTGCCATAAATTAATAAATTTCGAGCCAATGAAAAAATTGGCCATTATCATCAAAGAAAATTAACTTTTTTGCTGATATGTTAGAAAATTAGGGTGCTGGATAAATGGTAAAATTATTAACAGAAAGTCTTTTTTCTTGTTTTTGAAATATTAGAAATATTATATACTTTTAAAGGACTTATATAAAATTATAAAAATTATACAGCCTGGCTTAGTTTCCTAAGCATTCTAGAAGAGTAGTAAATTCCTAAAAATAATAATCTGGGCCTTTAATACAGAAATAAATCCACATGTAATTTATATGTTGTGCTTTGGGGAAAAAAAACTTTTATTTTTTTTAGAAACTCAGCAAATTCTTGATTCCTAATTCTATATTAAGATATATGAGAATAGAACAAAAATATATGTCAGGTGGAAAAATAATTAAAAATCAAATAACTCCTGTTGGGGTTAATATTTCAACTTTAATATTTCAATAATTATTGTGAAGGACATTTAGGATGACATATACCACATATTTTCTCAAAAGTATTATAAATATTAACTTAAAATATTGCAAATAATCATTAAAAATACTGCTAATTATATTTAAGCACACGGTCACATGGCAGCAGAGTAAAGCCACAGATCATGGATTTTGTTTGCTTGCTTAGAGAGTTTTAAAAAGTTTTTTCCATTTCTTAGACATATATCAAAGTCAGAAAGTTTGTTAGCTGCCATTTAGGGAGGAGGAAAAAACCCAAGGCAGCTATAACAGGAGGTAGTCACAGGACTGGAACTCATATTCAAATTTTACATGATGCATAACTGTTGCCTGCCTGGGTAACTAAGACAAAGCAGGAAATTACCACACAAAAAAATTCCTCAGTGCCTGCAGACGTGCAATTATTCATAAGATTTCTCAGAATGTGTCTTGCTATATGCTTTTGCTTATTGAGTGAATGTATTTTGATTCCCAAATCAGGAACTAGAACTTGCTTTTCCCATGTGTATAGCTTAAATAGCATTTTTTAAAAAGTACATCAGTGATTGAGACAAACACCGGCAGTCAGCTAGAGAACACAGAGATAGAACTGGACAGGCCAAGTGAGTAGGAAACCTAATCCCTAGTAATGAGCAAACCCCAAGGGTGGAAATCTTCATGGAAAACTGGAGAGAAACAAAGCCCCATAAACCACACAATTCCAAAACATTCTCTATTTGATCTGACCTTTGAGAAATTTCAAGAAAATTTGCAGCTTTGCAATGGATAATGCTCATGACTCAGAAAATTAGTATCCCATGGTAGACATGGTTGGGATGCTCTGACTGATCAGAAAATGATAAGTAGAACTGAACTCACACAGCCTGAGAAGGAGAAGACAGACAGAAGGAGAGGGAAAGAAAGACAGGGACAGAAGCACAGAGAGAGAAAGTCAGATATAATGACAAAATAAATCCAGTTAGACATCTCTGGCTAAAGTCTTCACCTACCATTCTTAATTTGGGCAGAAAATTTAGTTAGTATTGCTGGTAGAGTAAGCAAGCAGCACCCTTTATACAGGACTGACTTAAATAGCTTATCCATCCAAGTATTCTACATGTCCCTTCAAATTTAAATTTTAAGGTTTAAAATCATTAAAAAAAAACAGGTTTTAAGCAGTTGATATTCATTTTTTATAATAACAACTAAAACACATTTCCAGTCCCTAAGGGAATAGTAAATTTCTGATAGAGGCAAATCCTTCGTAAGTCACTATAACACATGCATGTAACATGCATATATACTACATGTATGTAGTATAAATTGCATATATATAATACACAAACACATGCACACATACTTCATAAGTACATGAATTTCTATGTGAGAATACAAGAAGAATTTAAGACAAGAATCAGCTATTTCTGCCCAAAGATGTTGAGGGGACATACATATGTGTGCCTGTGTGTACGAGTGTGCATACCTGAGTGTGTTCAGGCAGATGTCAAAGAGGAGAGAGTATTTAAAGTAAATTCTGAAACATAAGGGAGATTTCAGAAGGAGGTAAAGAAGGAAGGAACAGCTGGGTCTGAGGAAAGAGTCTGAGGGTACTGGGAAAGGCCAGTCACATCAGCAGAATTCAGAATGGCATGCTCTGGTCAGGTCACCCTGTGAGGGGGCCTGGTGTGTTGAAGTTCACTTAGAACTGGAGTCCAGTGTACCTGGAGTGCCATGTTTAAGGATTTGGGATCAAAGCAAAATAGTTTCCATGCAGGGATGGTCAGTGAGAGCAGATCTTGCTAGAAGTCACAGGGCAGGAGAAACAAGGGGAGCCCCACTGGGTGGTTGAGAGGTTCCCAGAAATTCAAGAGATGTGATGGGGGAGAAAGTAAACATTATCAGGAGGTGAGGGAATGGAGGTAGGAGTTTACACAGAAGGATAAGTGCCATCTAAGAAGCTCACATGGTTGAAAAAAGTTAATTTAGGAATTTTTTAAATTACAAAATAATTTACTTGCCACATGGATTGTATGTTTACTTTAAAAACAAAGCTTAATCTATATATCCTATTAATGTATCAAGGATACATTAGAAACTTTGTTAAGTTATATAAGATCCTTCTTCAATGCATTAACATGGTGTCTGCAGACTGTGAGGTTTAAGGTGTATAGAATCCTAAAAGAGACACATAACTATAATAGATGCTGTTCCATGTATTTTTATACAAATGTGTCAATGTAGTTTTCAGGAAGCCTTCATGGAAGAGCTCTTCACTTTGCCAGAAGCATAAGAATGATTTTTCTTTGATAAATGGAGTCATTATTTTCCCTTTAGCAGGTAGTTTTTGTTTGTTTGTTTGATTGTTTGTTTTTTAAGTAAAATCCTGAGTATCTGGTAGTATTGTATTTTGAATGCCAAGGTGTGATAAGGAAAGGAGAAAGTTTTGGAAATAGCTGAAATCAGTAGGGAAACAGGCAAGTAAGTGTTTGTGATTTATGTCAGTTTGCCAGGACCTTGGCGGCATAAAACTGCCTCTACCATCTCCACACTTGTGAGGGGCTCAGCAGGTACCTTCACAGCTGCGTGTTGGGCACAAATCTCGAGTCGTCTCTAAAAACAAGGTGAAATTTCTTTCCTTATGTTAGCCTCCTGGATTTTCTAGTGTGTGGTGTGATAAGAATAATGATTTGTGGGACAAAGAGTAAGTGAAAATGTTAAACTGAGTGGAGGTTTATGACAGACAAAAACAAAACAAAAATGTGACAGTACAATCTATACTGTTTAGAGAAAATGAGGTAAGACTATTCAGTAGATGGTATGTGAAATGAAGGAAATTTCATTATTTAATTTCATACCTTTAATTCCCTTCTGGATCAAATTTTTCAAAATTTAATCATTGTCACAAAATTATTCCTCTAAACATCTTTATAATAGTGAATTTTGATACCATTTTCTCAATCTTTCCTTGGGGGAAATGTAAATAACCAGTTGGACACCTGTCCCAGAATGATTTATGCTTCAAGCCTGAGATGATTAAGCCATCACTCTGCCATCTTTGAGTTTGATAATGAAAGCTGAGCAATTTCGAATCCTTAGAACTTTTTTCATGTTCTATAAAACTGCAAATATAATGAGTGAGTTACATCTGGCACAAACTTACAGTGTACTTTAAAAATATAATTGTATGTGCAATTTAAGATATTATGCTCAGTTTTACCTTTCAATGAAGGTTTACAGTTAGCCTTCTTGAATATTATTTTTGGCATTCTTAGTTCCCGATAGTGATGTCCAAATAGAAAGATATATTTTGGACCTTTAAATTCATCTCATTAAAATTCACATTGAAACCTATTGGGATGTTCCAATAAGTAAAGAACTTAGTCCACGGATCATTTATAAGAAAGATGATTACAACAGTATAATGCATAGCAGTGTGAACGGCCCTGCAGAGTAAAGAAGGGTGATGCTGGTTTTACCCACCTTGCTCTCAGAGTCACCCTTTAAATAGTATTCTATCATGTGGAACAGGTAATCCACAAATGTCAGACTCTTTGTATCTGAACAACCAGATTTTAATAACTGTTGTCTTGTAAGCACTTAAAATAAAAGCATGTATTTAGAGTCAAGTAATCCAGAACTTGAATTTTAAAAGATGTTTACAAGGAAAAAATTGTACTGAAATCGCCAGGGCACTTTTGTAGAAGAGAAAAATATATCTTAAAGAAATTAGTATGCCTATATTAGAAAGTATAATACCTCTACATTTAGATTCGCCTGTAATAAAATTTGACAGGGGATGTACACAGGGGTACTCAATATGTCATTTGGTTTATCTTTTACTTTAAAAGTTCTTTATTCCTCCTATTAAGACATATTTTCTTATCAAAATTATATTCTCTTACCTTTCTCAATACAATTCTTATCCAGTGCAGGGAATAAACACTTCACATTTTTCTTAGTCACTTTACCTAACTATCCTCATAAAGAGTACATAGGTGCTCACATGTATCTTAGTTCTGTTAAGTCACATTTACCTCTAATAAAGACCTTAGCAAGTTAAAGAACTGCAGTTATATTCTACATAGAAGAGCATTCCCTTAATTCCACCATTGGCTGTACTGTTCAAGATATTCACAATATTTCAAAAACTGTCCCTTGTGGTTATGAAATGATTTATAAAATTAATAATAAACCTTAATTTTTAATTCTTGTTTAAATTACATTACCAAGAGATCAGTGTCACAGCACAGCATACATTTACATTAATTCATAATTTTCTACCTTTTGTTGTTGTTCTATAAATGTCTTTGCTTAGTCAAAATCTCCTTGAGAAATCCAAAATGTATACAGTTTTAAGAGAAGCTGTTTTGATTAAAGGAAGATGAGGAACTTGTGTCCAACGAAATACTCTCCTCTCCTGACCCTTTGTATTACAGACATTCACTAAGGAACTCTAGATCACCCCAAAATAGAGCCTGAAAATCACCAGATAATGGATTAGCAACATAAAACTGAATTAATTAAATATTGATTTTTTTCTTCCAGAAGCATATTTTAGTAAGAGGCAAATTCATATTAGGTACTTATTAAATCTTTTAGCATTTTGTCTTGCAAATGAAGTATGAAATAAAAGTAAGCTTCTATTTTAGCTCTTGGAACAATAATTATACTAAGACTCTCATATGGTTCAGTTTTATTAAAATCTCCCTTTAATAAAGTATTTTTTCTAGATATCACACATTCATCATTGAAATATAATATACAATATACAGTCATGTGATTTCGTAGTCTCATATGCTAGATAAGCTTGATATTATGAAAAGATGTTTAAAATTTTCCTTTCATTATGAGAAAGTACCTGATAATATTTTCACTCCAAACAGTACACTAAAAACTGTAATTGAAATAATAACACTAAATTTCATTATATTATTTACTTTTTTCTGTAATAAAATTATTTTTATGTCACTCTCACTCTAAATTCTTTACATAAAGAATTGTTTATTGTTTCTCGTATTATCAATTTTTTTTATAAACATACGTTCATGAATGAAGAATTATTGAAGCAAGTCCTAAATTCCTTCAGTCATCCATGAAAATGAGCCAGTCTGTTCATTTCCTTTGTTCATTCATTTTAATAAATAATTGTACTTTGTCAGAGATGAATAAATTAGGAGTAATCATTTGAAAGAGCTATAACCCTTGTAGACAATGAAAGTAATCAAATCTAATCGTTTATGTCACTGTTTATGCATTTATTTCTCACTGTGAGCCATTTCATGTACTTACAGTTTGGAGCTCTTGAATTGTTAAAGTAATGCTTTATTCTAAATATTTACTAAAAAATTAGGGGCAATTTTTTCTTTTTCCTGTTGGTCTTAAGACTATTTAAAATTTAAGATTTCAGTAAAGGAAATAGCAAAGGACCACATTCTGGTTTTGTAAAATACTCTGTAAGAGCTGTGAATAGAAACATAAGATACAAATATAATTTAAATAAAATTATATTTTTATTTAAGATTAATAATGCACATACTTTGGGGACAAAGGGAAATAAAAGAGTGAAATAAAATATTATATATTTGATTATATAGGTATATTATATGTATATAATATCTACAAGCCATTGGTGATAGGTTTATATATCCTTAACAAATACATGCCCATATGTATATATACGCACACATACATGTATATATCTTTCTACAGTGCTGAATTCTTAATATGTTTATAAGTAGTATTTGTATGTATGTATATGTTTGCAAAAGATACATATATTATTCATGCTTTAGAAATATTTTGAAGTGGATTTTAAAATAAATACATATTATCTATAATATTCACATTAATATAATTTTATAGTAATTTGAGATACATTTTTTTATTGCCAGACTAGATCAGTAAATATCATAAATATTGAAAAGAAGTCCACATTGGAAAGTAGATTAGCCTTAACATAGTACTTTCAAAGAGGAATAATTAACTTGAAACTATTTTGTAGACAGATTCTAACAGGAAAGTTTTGATCTTAAAGTTATTGACTCTTCAAACTTTTGTCTGAAAAATGTCAAATTGGTAAGGAGACATTCCAGCCCTTTGCTGTGCCTTATGTTGCACAATTAACTCTAAGGAATCCAGGCTAAAATCTTAGATATAGTGACTATAAATATCATTTAATACAGTCACTCCACCTCAAAACTGCAGTTATCTGGGACTGGATAATTCTTTCTTGCGTGGGGCCATCCTTTGCAGCGTAGAACTTTTAGCAGTATCCCTGGCACCTGCCTGCTAAAGGTATCTCCACCCTGCCCCTGCCTTTTTGTGATACCAAAATTGTCCTCAGACATTGCCAAATATCCCATGGGGGCAAAATTCTTCCAGTAGAGTACCATTGATCTAAAAGAAGCTCCTTACTGTCCAAGTGGTAGGACCGTAATGCAGAGATAGATATCAAGTGAGTTATTTCAGTTCACACAGCTAATTAGAGGCTGAGTAGTGAGCAGAAACAGCTGGGATTCCTCCTTTGCTGTCCTTTTCTCTGTTTGGAACGGATGGCTGAAATACAGCTCTGACTCACGTTTAATATGAATGCAAGATCAAGAAGGTTTCTGTCTCCATTTCTCCTTTCTGCAGTCTGAAATCATATTTTTCATAAGATATTAACAATCCATCAAAATCCCCTTTTGTGTAAAACACAAAACCAAACAATATATTTTCCACTTACGTGGTTGTCTATGAATAGAAGTTCACTTGTATTTTAAAGGTAAATAACTCAATTATTTAAAGACAAGACTAGTGATGTCCAATTGCATTAATTGCTTTATTAATACAGTGACCACTAAACGCCATTACAGTAGTGGGCTCACGTTATGAATAAATAAGTGGTTGATTTGTTAGCAGTTGAGGCTTTTCACTTCTTTGTGTAGTTATTCATTTTAAAATGTGTAGAGATTAATGTAAATAGGACTCCAAAACTATTCACATGAAATGACACAGAATTAAAGATGCTTTGTAGCTGAACGTTGGATCAGACATGATTTTTCTTTTGGTTTTTGCATGCTTTAGGTGACTGTGACATAACAGACAAATACCATTTAATAACAACAACAAATAAAAAATAACTCATATGAAGGAGAAGTAGAGTGCTTGTCTAACTGAAAATATAACATAAATATATCATTAATGCAAATTACCCCCTGGATTTTTGTATTTAATACTCCTGTGTAGAATTGCTTTTATAACAGATTAGTTTCAGAGAAAAACAATATTAAAATAATATTAATATTATTATATTAATATTAAAATAAATGGACTTGAGTCTCTACATTTGGAGTATTTCAACATAGATTTTCTTCTGGAGAAGCAGAAAGTGAATGAACAGGTTTGTGAGCAAGCACAGCATAACAATTAAAACAATCCCCTTTGAGTTAGAGATTTTAAATTCAAATTTCTTTTTTGTCACTTAAAAGCTAGGTAAAGTCACTACCCCTTATTTTTTTTTAAACTCTAACGTAGGGATCAATAATAGAGTCATCTAGCCATTATTGTATCTAAATGAGGTAGTATATTATTGTCATATTAGCTATTATTATTAAACTATAGTTGGAATTTCCAACTATAAATAAATAGCCAACATTTTTACATAATTGCATCTTTCAAAAAAGCAAGAAGTGTTGCTTAGCATAAAATAAAATAAAGCATAACATTTCTTAGACGTCTTTCTTCTCCACTTATTCTGGCTGTCATCTGTTTTCTTTGTATAGGAGTCTTCCAAACTATTTGGTTGTGATACTCTAAGAATGTAAAATCACTCTGTTAGGAATAGCCTAAATGGATTTCCTTCTTTCTACAGAGTCATGGAGGTTGTGTTGGTGGTGCTGGGAGAGTGTGTTTTTATTTGTTGAGGTTGGGGAAAGAACATTTTTATTTTTGTTTTCAATGATAGGAAAGTATCATTTTGCTCTTTCAATTAAACGTGAGACTACGTTCAACACGTTTCCATGGTGGAAGTTAACATGAGATTTGGTTTTTATTCTTTGAAATCTAAACTCACGAAACCTCTATAAACAGAACTGAAGGAGAATTTATAAATTCATTGGACAATCTTAAAATTGAGTTTCTATTTATTAAGTTCCCTGTGGGGATTATTGGTGACTATGGTAATATCTTAATATGAGATAACATGAGATAACAGATATCCATGAGATAACAAAGTACTTGTACAAATAATATCACTTCATAGCTACGTTTCCATCAAAATATTGGTAAAAGACCAAGTATAGATTTTGAAATCCTTTTGAAAATATTACCAATAGGGAACATAGTGCATTATAGGTCTTGATATACATAAGAACAGAAACATGATGGGTTTGTTTTGCTAATAAATGTATGTTTTTATTTTAACAGGTTTTTATCCTATTATTTTTGATAAATGATTTTAATGTTTACTAACTTTACTAATAAGAGCATAATATACATAAAGCCTTTTGTCTAGGGTAATGTAATTGTTATTTACTTGAATAAAAAATAATAATTTTGGCCAATAGTAACATATCTAAGGGACCAAGCTCATTGGACTTACACAAAGTAATTAATATCCGTAATAACATTAAAGATTCCAGGAGTTGAGAAACAGCACGTTTTCCTCATGGAACTGGCACATGGGGTACTGCCAGTTGTTAATTATTACCTTTCCTTGGCAGATTTTTCACTGTGACATTTTTGACATATACTAAGAATAAGTATGGTCAATGTAGTTGAAAGATCTATATTTATTACTACTATTTGATTATACAGAAGCAGAACAAACATGGCCTTCACTTTTGTTTTAATAAATAAGTTCCAAATGGATTGTAGTGAAACAATTGATATGAAATAAACCAGAGGTTTTCCTTTTATGTCATTTCTCTTGTATCACTGTTTTAAATCACATATCCTTAAAACTTCCCTTGCTCCAGTCCTAGTCTACATGAGCTACCTTTCTTTACATATAGTGAATGAAGGATGGGGAGGGAGAAGGCACTAGGTAAGTGAAATATCATTGATTAGACACATAATGAAGTTTTAAAGAATCCCTACATCAATTTATGGTCCTTTTGATTAGCTATTAATAACTTATATTAATTTCTAATTATGTTGAAAGATAATGTCTTAAGTGATCTATTATGAAAAGTTTTCACTTTTTAAAATTGGAAACAAAGTACAAACTTACTTATTGCAACTGAATAGATTAAAATATATTGAATTATATTTAACCAAAAAATTTATTAGTTGGCATGTTAATGCTTACAGGTTGAAATATTAGGGTATTAATATATTACCTGTAGTTCACACTTACCTCAGGATAAAAATGGTCTCTAATATCTCTATTGGGGAGAGACATGATACTTAAATCTTAAGTTGAAGTATTTAACACTATAAATTTCTGGTTAGCACATTAACTATATTAATTTGAAATAGGAGCTCTCTATAATGTAATGGGATCAAGGTTAAATTTGTATCCAATTATGAACTAGACCTTTTTGGATGAACTGTGTTCCATTTAGCTGTATTTTTATACAAAGAAAAGGCATTCAAACAACAGAAGAGTGTAAGATATTATTTGATTGCTAAATGCTTGCTTCAAAGAACAGAATGTGAAGACTATTTAGAAATGTTATTTGTTTAATTTTTTTCCTACCACTATATAGTTTCATTTTAAAAAATATAGAATTAGGCTTTCAATAAAAAAAGGATTTCTTAACATTCATTATCCTAAATATTATGAGTCTCTTAATGACTTTTATAATTTTTCTATAAATTCCATTGGACTCAGACTAGTAGTTATTAGGTATAATGAGTTATTTTTGGATACAAAATCTTTAATAAGTGCATCCTCAGCAAAATTTTAAACAACTACATTGATCACGTACTTAATATTTACAGTTAGTTTCTTTTGGGTCTCACTAATTTTTATTTTATAACAATCTTTTTCCAAAACAGAATATTTGAACTCTTAACACATACATGTGGCTTAATTAATATTGGAATTTACATATTGACTTTACAATAATCTTCTACTGGGCTATTCTTGAGGATACAGACCTTCTTGTGTGACTGATTCTCCAGTACCTAATAACGTCTTATGCCTGTGAAGTGAAGAGGTTCAAATAATTATATTCTAGCATATTATTTAGTAATATATCATAGTGATGGCTAATATTAATATTTGTGTGGTTGTGTGTATACCACTAAACCTTTTAATTTTATGCAGCTTTACTTTTTTTAGTAAATTTTACATTCATGTGGAAAAATAACATACGTTACAAAAGAATAGAGGGTGAAAAATTCTCTCTTCCTTGTCTCCTGACTATACAGATCCTCTTCTGGGACACCAGAATCATTGCAGTTTCTGGCATATCTTTACAGAGACATTATGAATATATGTATTAATTTTCTATGCAAACAGTAACATGCTGTTTTCAATTCCCTATTTGTCCTGCTAAAATTGTACTTTGGAAAGCTTTTAATTTCAGTGAATATAAAGCTTCCTTATTCTTATTTCTAGGATGATTATATCTCCTTCTAGTTACCTGAAATGGGCCTATTAATATTTTTTCTATGTACTTGTTGTATAGCCTCCTCAGACTTTCATAACAAATACCATAGACTGGTATCTTAAACAATAGAAAGTTATTTTCCACAGTTGTAGAAACTGGGAATTTCAAGATCAAGGTGCCAGCTAATTCTGTTGCTGGTGAGGACTCTCTTCCTGGCTTGGAGATGGCTACCTCCTTATGATGTCCTCACATGTTGGAGAGAGAGCTCTGTGGTTTCCTCCTCCAATCTATTGGATTAGGGCCTCACCCTTACAGCCTTATTTAACTTCTATCACTTTTTCACAGGCCCTGTCTCTAAATATGGTCAAATCGGAGGTGAGAGCTTCAATATATGGATTTTGGAGGGACACAAACCTTTAGTGCATAACACTTCCTATGTTTAAGTAGATGAAGGAAGAAAACAAGAAAAACATAATCAAAAGAATGATGGCCAAAATATTCTGATTAGTCAAGGTTGAGTTTGTCATTATTAGATGACTGCCATATTTGATAAAAATGTAAACCACCTAAATCAAGAAAAACTGAAGATATAAGTTTATTGTACTGAACTTATTCTTACATGGCTTTGGAACATTATTAGAACTAGAGACATACAAATAAACAGAGTTTTAATCTCCCAGCTAAATGCTGCATGACCAAAAGAAAACAGGAAATGTTGCAAACTCTATGCCTCTTTAATGGCAAGCATAGACAATATGCAAGAAAACCCTATAAAAGATTAATTATTTATACTCTTAAATTTGTAATGAGGTTACATTGTTAGAAAAGTCAAATTAAATGTGTAGGAGTTGAGTTCAGTTTCTTAATCCTCAATGCCTATAGTAAAACAACCATAAAGACTAAATTATACATGTACTAGGAGCACATATATCAGATTTCAAGGGCTCACACAAACTTCTCTCCTCAGTGCATTGAAATAAATTGTCCATCATCTTATTAGCATCTACCAGAATAGCAGGTATGAGCTCCCAGAAGAAAAATGGAAATTTTTATTTTTTATGGACAGCATTTTTGAAATGCCTGTTTATATAATTTGCCAATGTTTTTCTATAGAGTTTTATGTATAAAATTTAAAACTAATAGGGAATAAATAAATAAACAAACATTTTAAATTTCTTTACTTCCCACACATATGACTAAACAAATAAAAATAAATATGATATATCCTCCTTCTTCTCCACTGGCCTAATGTGAGTAAAATATATCTTCTACCAATTTGAGATGTCATTTAATTTTCTTTAGCTGTGTCATGATTTTTTAAATTTAATTGAAATTTAACTTTTTAAAAGTATAGTTGACTTAGAATATTATAGTAGTTATAGGTATACAACATAGTGATTCAATATTTTTGTACATTACACATCATGCATAGTTCTTACGATATTATTGACTGTATTCCCTGTGCTGTACATTACATACCTGTGACATTTATTTTGTAACTGGTAGTTGGTACCTCTTAATCTCCTTCACCTATTTGGACCACCACAACCCCTCTAGCAACAACTACTTTGTTCTCTGTATTTGTGGGTTTGTTTCTGTTTTGTTATATTTATTTGTGTCTTTTGTTTCTTAGATTCCATATATAAGTGAACACATACAGTATATTTCTTTCTCTGTTCTGATGTACTTCACTTGACATGATTCTAGGTCCACTCTTGTTGTCACAAATGGCAATATTCCATTCTTTTATATAGCTGAGTAATATTCCATTGTACAGTTGACCCTTGAACAACATGGGTTTGAACTGTGTGAGTCCACTTATATGTGTGTTTTTTCAATAGTAAATACTACAGTACAACACAGTCCATGCTTGGTTTAGTCTTTGGGCTAAATTGTACCAATTTACATTCCCACCAACAGTGCATGAGATTTCCCTTTTCTTTACATCCTCTCCAACACTTGTCATTTCTTGTCTTTTTGATGATAGCCTTTCTGAGATGTGTGAGGTGATATCTCATTGTGGTTTCCATTTGCATTTCCCTGAAGATTAGTGATGTTGAGCATTTTATCATGAACCTGTTAGCCATCCATCTATGAATTAATGCCTGGTTAGGTTCTTTGTTCATGTTTTAGTTGCCACAATTTTTGTATATTGACAAAACAATGTTGTTTTATTATTCTTTTCATTTACTGTGGTTTTTAGAAAAGATATTTTTCTGTTTAGAACTAAGGTATAGATTTTAAAAGATTTTTAACATACTGCATTTTACATGATGCATTTAATTTACTACAAATTGAATGTAGTTTTTTATCTGTTTGGATACACTGTTGTCCCAGCATGATTTATTGAATAGTCTATAATTTTCTTACTGACATATGCTGCCATATTTGTTCAATAGCTGAGGTCTGTATTCTGTTTCATTAGTTATTTAAAAAGACCCCCCTGGAGTAACATTACAATATCTTACAAACATGGCTTTTTTATGTTTTGATATTTTCTAGGGTAAATTTCACTTTTTCATCTTAGGTAATGCTCTTTTAAAAAATCACTATTTTTTTCTAGTCTTGAGATTTTGCCTTTCTATATGTATTTCATTGTATGATTTTTAACTTCCACAAAATGCTTATTGAAAATTTCATTGGAATTTTTTGTAATCTACCTATCAAGTTATGGAGAATATTCAATATATTGAGTCTTCCCATCTATTAGTATGCATATGTTCCCATTAATTTGGATCTTCTTTACTCTTTACCATAGTTTGTTTTTTATTTTTTCAAAAAATTCATGTGCATATTTGTATTTACACATTTTTCTCAAGAGTATTTGAAAATTTGCACTATCCAAATACTCTTCATGTTTAGAAAAGCAACTGGTCTTAACATATTGAATTGTTATCAAGAATGCTAGCTAAATTCTTTTAATTATAATACTATATATGTTCTTTCTTGATATTTTATATACAGAATCATATCATCTACTTACTTTCTTGATAGTTCTCAGAACATTTTTTCTCTCATTCCTTTTATAACTGTATTGGTCATAAAACAAAATTTTGAATTGAAGTGATGATCGCAGTTTCTCTTGTATTATTCCTGATTTAATGATATCAATGTTACCATTTAAAAATGTTTCACCATTAAAAGTGATACTGCCATTGGATTATTGCAGATAACACTTACTCAGCCAAGGGATTTCCTTTCTATTCACAAATTACATTATATATATATACATCAGTATTTACAAGTAAATTAGTTTTAAATTTTATTATACTGTTTTTAGGCTCTTTTAGAATCAAGTTTATAGAAGCTTTATAAAATGAGTTAGGGCAAGAGTGAGGTCAGCATCGTGACATAGTGAGATACTCCCTTTGTCTCTCCCCTTCAACTTACAACCAGTAAAACACCCACAGTGCAGAAAAGGTGCATCTGCCCAACACCAGGACGTGGAGAATTCCATACTTCTCCACATCTAAAGGTGGGTGGACTGGAATATGTTGAAAGGTAGAAACAAGAAAATAGCTGAGGTGGTGCCTGTAATCCTGGCCCTCTGGCTATAGCAGTGGAACTCACAGATCCAAAGAACCCAGGAGTGGTAGGGAAGGCAGTGCAGCCAACTCTGGCCTCCTGACAATGGTGACACCCATGGCCACAAGTAAATGCTCAGCAGCAGAGGAGCCTCAGACCCTGCCCATCAGCCACTGAGGCATCCACACTTCAGTTCCCCACCCCCCAACCCCCTTCAGCGGAGCCTGTGAAACTTACAGCACCATACACAGTAGAGGCTCCCTCATGACCATGGCTTTTCCCTAACCCTCTTCCTCTCCCTGCCAGGGAACTGGAGCCTGTAACTCAGGGGATCATGGACTTAAGGGAAGAGCCCACAATACCAGTGCCTCGGGCAGTAGCAGAAGCAAGGCACTAGTGACCCCTGAGGCACAGGCAGTGATAATTAGGGCATGGTAACAACACCTTTGAAAGGCGGTGAAGGGTGTAACACAAGGACTCTCAAATATTAAACCAGAGGCAGCTTAGGCAAAAGAAACCAAACACTCATGCTATCTCACCACCTACTGGCAAGCAAAAGAAAAGTCCCTAATTTCTAACATGTTGAATCCTTAGAATCAATCAAAAGGTGTTCACTACTTCAAATATGCCAGCAGAGGAACAACTCATCAAGCACCATAAAGAACCACAAAACATGGTACCACAAAAAGAAAATGACAGTGTTTCCGCAACCAAATTTAAAGTCATGGAATATTTCAATCTAACTGATAGAGAATTCAAAATAGCTCTCAGGAAGAAACTCAATGAGCTACAATAAAACTCAGAAAGGGAGTTCAATGAGCTCAGAAGCAAAATTCATGAACACAATGAATACTTTACCAAAGAGACTGAAACTTTAAAAATGAACCAAAGAATTCTGGAGGTGAACAACTCAATAAACAAGATAAAGAACGCATTACAAAACACTGGAAATAGAGCAGACCATATGAAAGAGAGAATTAGAGAGTTCTAGAAATCTAGAAATGGTAAGGTAGAAGAGGAGAGAGAAATGAGATATAAAAAATTAGGAAATCCTATGAAAGTTATTCAACCCTTTCAGTGAGGGTGACATTAAAATAATGGGTATCCCAGATGGAGAGGAGAGGGAGAAGGGAGTAGAGAGTTTATTTAAACAAAAAATAGCTGAGAAATTCCCAAACCTGGGGAAGGAACTAGATACACAAGTCCATGAATTTAAGAGAAACCTTAGCTACCTCAATGCAAAAATACTTTTTCTAAGACACCTTAAAACACTAAGACATATTAAAACTGTCAAAAGTCAATGACAAAGAAAGATTTTTAAAGGCAGCCAGGGGAAAAAAGGTTACTAACCTGCAAAGGAACCCCAATTATACTATGGGCAGATGTCTCAGCAGAAACTCTACAGGCCAAGAGAGAGAGGGATGACATTCTCAAAATACTGAAAGATAAAAATTGTAAGCCAAGAATATTCTATCCAGCAAAGTTTTCCTTCAGACATGAAGGAAAAATAAAGACTTTCCCAAACAAACAAAAGCTGAGGGATTCATCAACATGAGACCTGCTTTATAAGAAATGTTGAAAGGAGCTCTTCTACCTAAAATGAAAATGCAAAAATACACAAAAATTTGAGACAAAATTAGAAAATTGCAACTCTTTATCAGAATAAGTTTTTAAACAATTTTTTAAAGTTTAAAAGGCGATAGCAGAAAAGTAACTATAGCTACATCATTTTGGTAACAAATCCAACACAGAAAGGAATAATTTGAGAGAACAAAAACACAAAAAGGGAAGAAGAAATGGATAGATCACATATAGGCAAATGAAGAAGAGATGCTAACAGAAGAAAAAGGACTATTTTATCTATGAAATGTTTTATATAAACCTCATTCTCACCACAAAACATAAAAAATGGGAAAACTGAGAAAAATATAATAGAAGACCACTAAACCAAAATAGCAGACAAAAATACAGGAATAATAAACAATGGAGATATTGAGCAATCAGAAAACAAAAGATAAAATGGCAGTATAAGTCCTCATCTATCAACTATCACCCCTAAGTGTAAATGGATTGAATTTACCAAGCAGAGACACAGGGTGGCTTAGTGGATTAAAAAACAACACATGGCTATATGCTGCCTCCAGGACAATCATCTCAGCTCTGAAGACTAACATAGGCTCAAAGTGAAGAGATAGGATATGATAATCTAAGCAAATGGTAGCCAGAGAAAGTGGGTGTAGCCATACTTATGTCAGACAAAATAGATTTCAAGCCAAATAAATGTAAAAGAGACAAAAATGGACATCATTTAATGATTAAGGGACAATTCATCAAGAAGACTACACAATTACTAATATATTGCACATAACATAGGAACATCAAAATATAGAAAGCAAATATTGATAGACTTAAAGGGAGAAATTGACACAACACAATAACAGTTGGGGAATTTAACACCCCACTTTCATCAATGGATAGACTCAGACAGAAGGTCAAGAACAGAAATCTTAAATGAAACATTAGACCAGAGATCAGATAGATTTGATAGATCTGTACAGAACATTCCACCTAAATGAAGCAGAATACACATTCTCCTTAAGTGCACATGGAACTTTCTCAAGGATAGACGATATAGTAGGACACAAAACAAATCTCAGTGATATTCAGAAGACTGAAGTCATATCAAGCATCTTTTCTGATCACTATGGTATGAAACTAGAAATCAGCTACAAGAAAAAGGATGGAAAATTACAAATATGTGAACTCTAAACAAAACTCTACTGAACAACTGTCAGGTCAAGGAAGAAATCAAAGGAGAAATAAAAAAATTACCTGAAGACAAATGAAAGAAGAATAGAACAAACCAAATTCTATATGATACAGCAATATTAATACTAAGAGGAAGTTTACAGCAATACAGTCTTACTTCAAGAAACATGAAAAATCTCAAATAAACAATCTAATGTCATACCTAAAGGAACTAGAGAAAGAACAAATGGAGCCCAAAGTCAGTAGAAGAAAGGAAACAATAATGATCAGAGCAGAAATAAATGAAATAGAAACTAAAAATATCAGTGACACTGAGCTTGTTCTTTGATAAGATAAAAAATTGACAAACATTTAGCAAGACTCACTAAGACAGAAGAGAAAGCTATGATAAATAAAATCAAAAATGAGAGAAGAGACATAGCAATAGATACCACAGAAATACAAAGGATTTTAAGAGAATATTATGAACAAAATGGAAGTTCATGACACCAAGCATTGAATATTTACAATTTTAAACTCCAAATCTAAGTGGGAATTGTCTTTTCTTGCAAAAGGAAATGTAAGATGCCATCTCACTGCCATATACAGGATAAAAGCTGTGGGAAAATGCCAAAAAAGGCAACAAAGGACACATAGAAAATTAGTGCATTGTATAACAAACTCATTGCCTGGCAAGAGCAGCAGTTCAAATTTTTCAAAACTTATTGCAAGAAAACACATTCTTCTACAGAAATTAATCCTTAGGGTTCACTAGTTAAGTCAAATCTTCTACATTGTTCTATGAACACTCAATCAAGATAATGGTAGTTAAATGTAGTCCATAATCACACATTAAGAGCCTACTTTCAGGTAAGAATTGAAGGGCTATCAGGACTCTATAAATGGGTACAATGAAATCTTCAGGAGGTGATCAATCATTATAAAAAAAACTTAATCAATTTCATGTGGATCCTCTGGCATGCTTTTAAAGCAATAGTGAATTAGGCTGCTGAAGCCCACATTTCTAGAATCAAATGTTGATTAATCTAAGAATGCGGAGATCTCCTAGTTTATAAAATATGTTCATGCTAAAAATATCTTCTTTCTGTGTTAAAGCTTTTATCACTGCCAGTATTAGAGATCATGGATCACCAAAACATAAATATTGTCAGTATCTAAAACTTAATATAAATAAGCCAGAGAGCCAATCATGATAGTATAATGCTTATATTTTCTTTAGTTATAATTTTATTTTAGTAAATATATATTATTTTAAAATAAAAAAATATTTTATATATTACCTTATTCCTCCAAGTTTATTTTCTCCATAAAATGTTATGTAAGTAATTCACATATTCTTATTTTTGTGGATGAGGATTCAAACTTTCTTGTAAGGAGATATTACTATGTAATCACTGGACAACTGTAGGATAAGCATAATCTAGGTGTCCATCTTTAGACATTGAGAAACTAATTCTAAACTTACATGAGAAAGAAAAAGACTTGGAATAGTGATAAAAATTTTGAAAAATAATAGTAAAGTGGTAAGTATTACACTCTCTAGTTTCAAGATTATTGTAATGGTCAGTTAATTTTTTACAAAGGTGTCAAACTATTAAACAGTATTATAACTTTGTTAAATAGAATCCTGTGGTATTGGAAAGTGAGATGTCATTCAGAAAAAGACCACAAAGGTAATTGAAGTACAGAAGTTTATTACTCACAGGTCCTGGAATACAGGCTTTCAATATGAGTTTTTAAAATGCTATCCAAGCAACCCTGTATGTTGTATTACATCATTACCATATGATTCAGAGTAAATCTCTCTCTCTCTCTCTCAAACACACACACACACACACACACACACACACACACACACTCCACTGTCTATGCTGTAGAATTTTAAACTGACTTAAAGACAATCTAGTCATGACTGTGATAGGCACTGTGTCCAAGGATTCATGTAGCATCTTCCCTGACTTTAGGTAACTCACATTCTAGGAAGATAAACAATAAATTTCAGGGTTGCTGCTATTCTCTATTAGTGTGTGTGTGTGCATGTATATTTTTTTCCTGGACCATCTAGACAAACTACAGTCCATCTCATTATTTGGAGATTCCTTATTTGTAAATCCACCTACTTGCAAAAGTTTACTTGTAACCCCCAAATTAATGTTTGCAGTGTTTTCATGGTCATTTGCAGACACATTCAGAGCAACAAAAAACTTGAGCAGCCCTTCATGCATGTTCCCAGCTGAAACTGAACAAGGTGATGCTCTCCTTCCTGTTTCAGTTTTCATGCTAAGATGACCAGAGCAGGGAGGAGGGAGGCAGCATCTCTGTGTAGAGCAAGAAGCTCTGGTTGGGACCAGCTGGATGGATTATGAATCCAAGCCTTGGTTCTTGCCAGTGATGTAGCCTCATGGGAATTACATAACATTTCTGAAACTCATTGTCTCTTTTGTAAAATAAGAAAATTAGAAAATAATGAGATGAATTGTTTTTAGGATTTATAATCTATAATCCATATTACTGTTATATATGAATGCAGATTTTATTGGTCTCTATATATCTCTATCTATCTACCTATCTAACCTCCCAACTGTAAATTTCAGTATTTACTAATTCAGTGTTTGTAGCAGTTTTATAGAACATGCTATTGTGAGTATAAAGAGTCAACTATATATGTATTATTGAATTTTTAAAATATATTCTTTCCAAAGTAAGTTTCTTTTAGAATATACACAAGAAAGAAAGAATTATATGTAAAAATCTTCAATTAACCTTCTGGTAATCCATTAAATACATCCATATTAAAATAAAATGACTGATTTATTTCTGAGGCTTAAGTTTCAAGTGGCGGTCTGAACAATAATATGAACAAAAAGGAAACAAAACAAATAGAACTCTATCTTACTTGAGACGTTATTTTTCATCTTCTATTTCTAGATACATTAGATGAAAGAGTCCATCTCTGTTTATCTTCAAAGTTAATGGTTATTACTTGTTGACAGTTTTAACAGATTCACTTAGAAGAGCGGGAATAGATCGCTCTGTGACAGTATCAGCAGGTGTTCTCACTCCCAGCTCCAGCAATCTATAAACCCAGCATGAGAGATGATGATAAAATCAGTTGTGAAACTGATACAATGGGTGAAATAGGTAGTAAGTCTGCATTTTTCATGAATTTTGAGGGGAGAAGTGACACAGCAGTTAATCACAGCATGATAACTTCAAAATGACTTGCTGATGAGTTTCAAAAAGAGACCCTAGTAAATCATTGAGGAGTGTGGAAAAAATATTAGCTAAGCATAATTTAGCATGTTTTCTGCATAGATCATTTATAAAGCATCATGCCTATTCATTGCCACTCTTAAGGAAAGTCTAAATTCTGCCTATTTGTTGCACACTTTATTTAGTTGGTAGAAAAAATATTCAATAATCTCAACTATATATGCAGAGTTGGACAATAAAATGCATCCTCTTAAATCCCTTTTACTTTTTCCCTAGAGGAAAATATCTATTTTTTTCCATATTATGTTTTTGAGTCTAAAACATACCATGCATTAAATTTGGAATAATATTTGACCCCTAGAATACTTGAATCTATGTTTCAATACTGATTCCTCTTGCCTCTCACAAAGTCCCTATTCACCTGCATCTATTATTTCCAATGTTTTATATTCATCCTTATGTCTTTATTCAATTCAGTATTCTCAAAATGAATCACAAATAACATTTGCAAGCTTAATAAATATGATCAACAATTAGGAAAGACAGTCTGAGGTACACAATATTATTCCTCTACCTCTTCTCCTGAGAAAACAAAAATAAATGAGCCATTTGTAAAACAAAAGCAGCTTGGAAGATGTGACCACACAGAAATTAGCCTACCCAATCTTGACATTAAAGGATCATGCTCAACATTTTTGTTCTTGTTGTTGTCATTTATATTTTTCCAATGCAGAACATTACACAACTTTTGGGGTATCTTTTTTACTGAGCAAAATTCATTTAATTGGCTTCAAATCTAGACATTAACATACAACTTTACTGAGTCTGAAGCCACAGTAAATTAAAAAAAAATCAAAATCAAACAAAAATATGTCTCCTAGAAACTTAAGTGAATGATCCTTTTGGGCTTGATAAGCAATGCTTCAGTAGCCTACTGGAAGACATGATGCTATCCTTTGGTCTTATATTATTTAAAATGTTACATAATAGTTATTACCTATCTTTTTATACTAATTATAAAGTTTAGATGGGGTATTGCCTAATCCATACACATATATTTAAGAAATATTTAGAATTTAAAATATTTATATTCCCTTTATTATATTTATTCTTTTTACTACATGGTCTATTTACTGAATTCTCCATTCAGAAGATGTAGAGTGCCTGGATGGATTAAAAAAAAAAAAAAAAGACCCATTCACATGCTTCCTATAAGAGAGTCACTTTGGATGTAAGGACCCAGACAGACTGAAGTTGAAGAGATGGAAATATACATTGTATGCAAACAGAAACCAAAAGAAAGCTGGAGTAGTTATACTCATGAAAGACAAAATAGACTTTAAAAAGAAGACTGTAACAAAAGACAACGAAGGACACTGCATAATGGAAAAGTTATCAATCCAACAAGATATAGCACTTGAAGTAACTATGAATCCCTCATAGGAGCAACTAAATATAGTAAATATTAACAAACTTAGAGGGAGAAATCAACAGTAACACAATATTAGTAGGGGACTTTACCACCCTAGTTACATCAGTGTACAGATCATCCAGACAGAAAATCAGTAAGGAAACATTGTCCTTAAATGACAAATTAGAACAGATGGACTTAACAGATATATATATAGAACACTTCCTCCCAAAGCAATAGAATATATATTCCTCTCCAGTACACATGTAACGTTTTCTAGTTTAGATCATGTTAGGACACAAAACAAGTCTTAATAAATTTAAGAGGATTGAAATTATATCAAATATGTTTTCCAACCATGGTGGTATGAAACTAGAGGTTAATTACATGAAGAAAACTGGAAAATTCATAAATATGTGGAGATTAAACAACATGCTACTGAACAACAAATGGGTCAAAGATGAAATCCAAAGATAAATAAAAAATACCTTGAGACAAACAAGAATGGAAATATAATATACCGAAATTTGTGGGATGAACTAAAGGAATTCTAAGAGGGACATTCACAGTAAAAATGCCTACCTCAAGAAGAAAGAAAAGTCTGAAATAAACAACCTAAATTTCCACTTCAAGGAACTAGGAAAAGAAGGACAAATGAGGCCTGAAGTTAGAAGAAGGGATTAAATAAAAAAGATTAGAGCAGAAGTCATTGAAATAGAGGCTAAAAAGACAGCAGAGAAGGTCAATGAAACTAAGAGCTGGTTCTCTGAAAAGATAAACAAAATTGACAAGGCTTTAGATAGACTCATGAAGAAAGAGAGAGAAAACTCAAATAAATGGAAATAGAAACAAAAATTTGTTACAACTGACACCACAGAAATACAAAGGTTTGTAAGCAACTGATATAAACAATTATATTTCCAATAAATTGAACTTCCTAAAAGAAATGGATAACTTCCTAGAAACATACTACCTACCAAGACTGAATCATGATAAAACAGAAAATCTAAACAGAGCCATTACTAGCAAGGCTACTGAGTAAGTAATCTAAAATCTCCCCAAAAGCAAAAGTCCAGGACCAGATGGCTTCATTGATGAAGTCTACCAATCATTCAAGAAAGAACTAATACCAGTACTTCTCAAAATCTGCCAAAAAATAGAAGAGGAAAGAACTCTTCTAAATGAATTTTAGGAGACCAGCATCACCCTTATATCAAAACCAGACAAGGATGCCACAAGAAAAGAAAATTATAGGCCAACATTCCTGATGAGCAGAGATGCAAACATTCTTAACAAAATACTAGCAAACCAAATTTAAGAATACATTAAAAGATCATACACTGTGATCTTGTAGAATTTTTTTCATGGCTGCAAAGATGGTTCAACATTTGAATACCAATCAATGTGATACAACACATTAACAATATGAAGGATAAAATTATCACCTCAATAGATGCAGAAAAAGCATTTGACAACATTCAACATCCATTTATGGTACAAACTCTCAACAAAGTGGGTATAGAGGGAGCATAATAAAGATCTCAACATAATAAAGTCCATATATGACAAGTCCTCAGCTAACATCATACACAATGCTGAAAAAGTTGACAGCCTTCTCTATGAGAACAGGAACAAGACTCTCATCACTTCCATCCAACATAGTATGAAAGTCCTAGCCAAAACAATTAGACACAAAAAAGAAATAAATGACTTTCAAATTGGAAAGGAAGAAGTAAACTGTCTCTATTTGCAGATGACACGATGTTATATGTAGAAAATCCTGAAGACTCCATCAAAAAACTGTTAAAACTAATAAACAAATTTAGTAAAATTGCAGGATACTACCATATTACCTAACAATTCCACTTTGGGGTATTTATTCAAAGAAAATGAAAACAGCAACTCAAAAAGATATATGCACTCCCATGTTCAGAGCAGCTTTATGTACAGCAGTCAAGATATGGAAACAACCTAAGTGTCCATCAGTGGATGTATGCATAAAGAAATTGTGATGTGTGTGTATGTGTGTGTATGTATATATATATATACATATATACATACACACACATACATACACACACACACAGTATGTATGGTAAATGGAAATATATTTCTCATTTGTCTGCTTTCCTTTTTTTTAACCTTAAATATTATTCAGCCACTAAAAAAAGAGTAAATCTTGCTATTTGTAAAACAAAAATAAATCTTGAGGGCAATATTCTAAGTGAAATAAGCCAGATAGAGAAAGACAAATACCATATGATCTCTCTTACATGTGGAACCTAAAAGTCAAAAACCAAAAGAAAAACCAAGCCCATAGATAAGGAGAACAGATTGGTGGTTGCCAGAGGGGTGGTGGTGGAGAAATAGATGAAAGGGTCAAAAGGTTAAAAAGAAATAAAGCAGACAAATGAGAAATATATATATATATAGTTATAGTTATAGTTATAGTTATAGTTATAGTTGTATTATAGTTATATATATTAATTAAATTTATTATTTCATTTGGTCTACCATTTTAGGAAATGTATGTTAAATCATTATTTAATCCTTGTTTCTGTGGTAAACAGTTTGTCAAACAAAATGCAGTTATCTGTCTTTTTGAATGTTCTGTTCATTTCTAAACTAACTCTTTGGATATGATCTTTTAACATATTAAATCATAAAAACTTAGAAAAGAAGAAAACTCTGGAATCATTATTTGTATTTTTTTTTTACTTTGCAGGTGATAAAATTTAGATCCCAACATTTGAAGTAGTTTCTTAAGATCATAGAGCTAGTGTATGATGACAACTAAAATCTACAGCTCATTTAAAAAATATTCTGTTCTTTCTAGTTTGACAACCTTAAATCAGATTCACAATTTTAGGTGGTCTTTATTAATTAAATAAATTTCCATATACCCTATGTATACTATTTTCATGGACATCTATTTGAAAGTAGTATTTTCTTCAGAGAATATAAATTCATAATTAATTGTTTGAGATAGTTTTATGTTTTTTACATATTTCAAAAAGAATTGGTGGTTTGTGAAGTATTATTGAAATTAAGTGATTTTTCTATAAGAAATACATTTAACCCATACAAGAAAATTTAGATGAATATTTTAATCATTAAATTTAATTTAAAAATAGAATATAATTCATAATTTTCAAATATTTTTCTTCTATTAATACTCTTTAATTTGCCAATGTGTTTAATGGATATTCTACTGAGTTTTCGAAATATAGTGTATTTTCCAAGAGAGATTACCACAATATTATTTTTATTCAATTGTGCCCAGTGGTAAAATTAGTAATAAACTATTGATATCTTTTTCACAGAATATTGGGTAATATTTTGTGATGAATGGAGTATGGACTATACCAGGAAGTTGGAGACGTCAATTCAAGTCCCTCTCATCAGCTGGGTCTTGTTATAGAAATATTTGGACAAGTTACTCAAGTTCTCCAGACCATAATTTCTTTATCAGTAAAATAAAAGAGGTGGATTAAAGGATATTTAAGTATTTCCAGAACTAACATTTTAAGAATTCCATAAGTGTTGCTGAGATAGTGATAATACATGGTTCATTTGCTTAAAACTTATTCCGGCAAAGGAAGCAGTATCATTTTATTAAACTTGATGAAGCATCAATGATCAACGTCAACTCCAAACCACCCACAGCTATTATAATTGCCTTGGCAATCTCAGCCAATTAATATCACATTTTTACAAAATTAAGTATTTAAACTCTACTTCATGCAGAGGACTGTTAAAATCACAGCACATTTTATTTTTAACAGTTACCAAAGGAAACTTTTACAACTGATTATAGAAATGAGTAACTTAATTAATATAATTTTCATTCCATCTTATTTCAGTCAGGTAAATTATGTGTAAATCATATCTGCTAAGGGCAATATGCTCCTTGAAATCCAAAATAAAATAAGCTCCAACTTCAATCCATATATAGAGAGAAATTGAGGACCTCAACCAAAAATCTCAGATAGTCTTTCTATGGGAATGTGACTGAGTATAGTGTACTTAGATCAACATTTCTACAGCTACTAAATTTGGGATATTGCTAATATTTCCGTTCCTTCAGTTATTTCATCCTTTCCGTTCTACCTTTACATTTACTATTTTGGGTTGTAGAATGGACTATACCACATTAAGTTACAAATGACAATCTCTTCCTCTTTGAAGTCTTTGTCTATGACCCACACTCCAAGGGGTCATTTTTACTCTGCTATGGGATTTATTGTCCAGCTGTCTTATTCTCATTTGACATTTTCTCTTTTCGTGCTAGCTCACTTTCACAACTCCTGTTCATTTCTGATGTTCACTGAGAACTTTTTGCAAACAAAAAATATCAAAGAAATTATTTATTGAACAAAAATAGCTTCTTCCAATGGAAATATAGTGGTCAGATAATAGACTAATAATTTTTTGTCTCCACTAAACATGCATACTTTAGATGGACATAATTATTCTTTGTATATTTTTGAAAGGATTTAATTTGGCTCATAAAAATATGAAAAGAAAAAAATTACAATGAACAAATTAGGTGAGAAAACTAGGATGATATGAAGTATTTATGTAAAAATACTCTATTTTGCATGATTATTTTAATAAACTTGGGAAATTACTTTCTGATGAAAAAGATATCAGACATGTTATATAAGATTCTGTTTACTAATGTTAGTTAAGTAAGATTTATGGTATGCATCAACACTCTCAAGATTACAAAAACATGTATTTTAGTAGATTTAAAATAGAATTAGGGTAGAGGTCTTTGTTTTTGCATCTCTAACCTCCATAAGCATTTTGAAAAACTATTTAAAACCTCACACATTTTAAGATGTCATCTAAAATTTATTATTTTAAATATTTGAAAGGTACTTAATTTCCAAAATATTATAAATATTGATATTTTAAAATAAAACTATTACATTACTTACTGAAAATATAAAAAAAATACAACCACTTAATACATACCATCATCCATTTATAAAAGCAAAACAAGGCACATAAGCATGATACACCTACACCTGGGAGGTAACATCTGGATTAACAAGTGCATAAGAGACAATGAAGGCATGATTTCAGAAAGACTTTAGAAATAAACTGATAGAAATCACTGAGAGAAAGAATAAAATGGTGAATCAAGAAATCTCTTCAGTTAATTGAGAGCATTAAAGGTTTATTTGTGAATAGGACTAGTTTGCCTACACAAATTTTGGGTTACAGACTATGCAATGTTATTAGTACAATTTACAGGATAATAGTGAATAGACAGTTGTAAATGATCTCTTTCTATGGATGACAATCTAGGCTGCCTGCCGACCGCAATTTGCCTGTAGGAAAATCCATGCAGCTGGAGGCAAAGTGTGATCAGCACACATAGCAGTAAATAACACTGATGCTGTACTTCTTCCTCAAATATTTTGGTTAATATTTTCTGAAAGAGTGAATCCAGCAGCAAAGATAACTTCTAATTTGAAGATATTAGATATTATTAATTATCTAAAGTAGCAACAATCAAAATAAGAGATAGCAGTAATATAGAAAAGTATGAAGGATAATAGATTTTTCAAGAAGAATCTTCAGGCTTAAATACTATGGCTTCTCGAATCTGACTGTACAGTAGAATCATTTGGAAGCTTTGAAAAGTACAGTTACAAGATTACACCTCAGAATCATAAAGAACTCACTATGGGGGAAGTTACATGTAAAAGAATGAAATTAGATCATTCTCTAATATCATATACAAAAACAAATTCAAGATGGATTAAAGACCTAAATGTAAGACTAACATAAAGCTCCTAGAGGAAAAATAGGCAGAACATTCTTTGACATAAATTGTCACAATGTTGTTTTTGGATCTGTCTCCTAAAGCAAAGGAACTAAAAGCAAGAATAAACTAATGAGACCTAATTAAACTTAAAAGCTTTTGCACAGCAAGGAAACCATCGACAACACGGAAAGACAACCTACTGAATGGGAGAAAATATTGCAAATTATATGACAGATAAGCCAAAATATATAAACAGCTCTTACAACTCAATATCAAAAACAAACAAAACAATTAAAATATGTGCAGAAAACCTGAATAGACTGATATATGTAATATATGTATATATACAATGTAATATTACTTAGCCATAAAAAATAATGAAATTTTGCCATTAGCAACAACATGGATGGTCTTGGAGAATATTATGCTAAGTGAAATAACTCAGATAAGAAAAAAATACTGTATTATATCACTTATATTTGGACTCTAAAAAACACAACAACCTAGTGAACATAACAAAAAATCAGATTCACAGATGTAGAGAACAAATTAATGGTTAGCTTGGAGAGAGGAAGTGAGGACGGGCAATATAGGTGTAGGGGATTAAGAGACACAAACTACTATGTATAAAATAATCTACTAGGATATCTTATGTGTCACAAGAAATAGAGCCAATATTTTATAATAACTATAAATGGAGTATAACCTTTAAAATTTGTGAATCACTATTTCGTACACCTATAACTTATATAGTACTGCATGTCAATTATACTTCAATAAAAAAAGAACCGAATATGGTACCCAAATTATAAATATTCATTTTATATCCTTTGTCATTAATGTTGTAAGTTTTCAGATTCTTGAGACTTGAAATGTGAAAGAGATAAAGAATTATAACTTTCAGATCATGGCGAACAGTATCCTCTATACAACGGGTAGAAGTTTTACTTAAATACACAGACTTTTAAACTATGAACACAAAGAAGTGTCTAACATCTTTTTTTTGGTTACAGCAATGTATGCACATTATTAATTTTATGAATTTTGTGCTATTATCAAAAGTGTTGTGGTCATAAATAATATTTTAGAATGAGTGACACTGAATGCAGATTATTATTTGTCAATGTATTTGGTAACTTTAGATATTATCATTATAAATAATTTGATAAAACATAAAAATTGTATTCAAAAACAAAAAACTACATTCTTTCATGTCGTTTGATAAAATGTGATTAAAGTGTTTGAAATATTTTAGTGAAACTGAAAGAATTTTTTTAATTTAAAAGATTCAAAGGATTGCATAATTCAAATCAATGTCAGTCCAAAGTCACAATCTAAAACGTACATCAAAAAAATTAAACATAAAATACTAAAAAATTAGACATAAAGTAATTTTGGTACCATAAATTCAAAAATTGGAAACCATTACTGGAAAAAAAGTATACAATTATTTTGTCTATCAAAGTATGTAGAGATATACTTCATAAAGTAATTAAAAATGGTTGTTGAAATGGTAATTAATCAGTAAATTGCTCAAATGTATACTTTATTTAACTGTACAAAACCTACTAAAAACATAATACTCTTTTTTGGTCAATAGTCAAATGAGGTTGAGTTCTTCCTCAATTTGGGGATGAGACATTAAGGTGCAAAAATGAAAAACTATATCTATGCACAAAATACCTTACAGCCTAGTCTTAGAGGAAGATGTGGCCATTGTTTCATATCCACAGAAAAAATGATCCAGTAGTTCAATGGAAATCTATTGGGAGTGACTGGAAAGGGAAAATATTTTTTTTTTTTTTATATCTAAGCTTTTATTTATACTTCCTCCATTGCACTTTATTTTACTTCATGTATTCTGACCTTTGATTAATATTAACTTTTGGTGCTCCTTAAGAGATTTTGATGAACTATGACATTTTTAAATTTGGAAAATCCTTAAAAATCATCCATTTTATCAAAATCTCTCTTGCTATAAATGAAGAAACTAGGATGTAGTGAAGTTGTGACTATTGTAGTGTTATGAAATGAAACACCTGGTATACTGATCTAGATTTGACATCCTCAGAGTTATCTTCTATGTGTTCTTTAAACACAGGCCAGCCTGATGCATTTTCAAGATGAATGACTAGGCAGTGCTTCTTGTTGTCTAGTAGAAAGGGAATCTCTTTGTCCCATTCTTCTCTGTGTTAAATCTGAAGGTATGTTTATTCTTGTTATGCTTTGGAACATCACCATTCCTCATAATGACAACTGTTGTATTTATATGTTTTTAATGACTAAGCTCTCTTTGAATTGATTCCAGAGAAGTCTTGGTATACTGAATCCAGAAGCGTGAGATTTATTGTCCCCACATATTGTTATTGTAGCAAACTGTACTGTTTTTTGCTTTCGTTATCCAAATCACCTTTAAATTCTTTAAATAAGTATACATAATATTAGACACAATTTAAAAACACTCTAAAGACTTACATGCATTAAGTTACACAGAATCCATTTAAAAATATGAGAATGGATAAGATAAAAATTGCAGTAGCCTCAAGTGATTTGTGTAATAATAAGTTAAGAAATATCTAGTAAAACTAGTGAGATGTTAAAAGGAAATTTTGATAATATTGAAATGCATAATGCCCAAGAAACTAATATTACCAAGAATACTTTTTAGAAAATAGTTTTTATTATAATATTGCAAAATAAATGTTTTCTCAATTAAAATTTGTTCCTTAGGAAAATGCACCTTGAACAAGTTACTCAATCTTCTGCAAAATTCTTTTTTGGTCTGTAAAATAGAAATAATAATGAACCTTGTTTGATTACAATGAGATGTCTCATGTAATATCACTATAGGAGGATTGACACATGTTAAACCTTCAAATTTCTCCCACATGTGTACACATGTGTAGACACAAAATTAGCAACCCCTGTCCTCATATCAAATAGTGGAAGTGTAATGCAGATTTTAAGTGTCCAAGTATTGTAGGTTGGCACCAAAGAAGCAAAAGTGGCAACTTTTTAAATATAAAGTTTTTTTTCAGGTGAAAACTAAAGAAAATAGTTGAAGATTTAAAGAAAAAAGTGTGCAGAAGGGCCAATGAGCAAAAGCTAGAATATCATTGTCCAGTAGAATTATAATATTTCTTTTATATTAATCACAAAATGCAAGCCATGTATATAATATTAAAGTTCTAGTAGCCATATTAAGAAAAGTAAAAACAGATAAAATTAACTCTAATAATGTATTTGATGTAATCAATATATCAAAAATGTTTTCATTCAATTATTAATATTTCCCATTATTCTTTATTTTTATTATCTTCAGAATCTTGTGTGTTCTCCACACTCAGAGTACATCTCAAATTGAATGATGCCCAGCAGCCACGTGTCTCTTCATTGTTGTATCACACAGCTCAGATCTAGAGAGTTAACTTGATTCACAAAACTTACAGAACTACAAAGCAGTTATTAATTTAATAAAAGTGGTCAAGACATCACTATAACATTAATGTTTTAAGATTGAATGGAAAATATTTGAAGCGGCTTCTGTGGATAATCACAAGTTCAAAGTTTAATTACTTTATATTGTAATGCAGGTCCTTTTAATAAAAGTATTAAATGTAGTTTTAACTAAGGTAAAAATTAAATGTATAAACATTATTAATTTAAATGAATTATTTATGATATTGGGAAGTATATTGATAATTAATATAAATTAATCTATTATAATAGGATTTTACAAAATATAAAGCCAAATAAAACATTTAAGCTATTATTAAGCATGACAAGAGAAGAGAAGAAATAGAACCTTAGGTGGTAAATTTATTTCTGATTGCACCTTCAGGAATGTTATTTGGCAATTTATAAATCTATTAAAGTGGGATTGCTAGTGATGGTGTGTGACATAAATTCAGTTTATTCCTTAAAGTAGAATGAATTAGTTTATTTCATGGTCATTTTTGGTGTACCATAAAAATAATGAAAACATAAATTTTACTATTCAGTCAGAAATCACTTTTAGTACTTTCGATTGATAGTAACTATAACCATCAAATTCTATTGTCTGATGACCATCTTGGGCTAGTGGTCTGAAATTTTCTTTGTACCAGTCTTCGGAATATAATTACACTAGATGCAGCTTGAATTTAATCTTTTATTTTTTTTTGAAAAGTTACAAAGCAAATTCAATATTTTAAGACAAAGCAGAAATTGAAAATAAAATGTTAATGCATAAGTGTGCCAATTAGAGAGTTTTAATGTGAAATGTCTGCTGAGATCAGGACTGACACCAGGCACAACTGGAATATTTCCGAGTTTGACGATGGTGCTCTCTACGAATTGACTTTAATGTCTTCTGTTGCTTCCTAGCTAGACATTACCTGCCATATTTAGCCTTTATACCATTTTATAAGTCAGGAAACAGCCAACTATTACTTACTTGACAATCTTTCTTTTGGGACATTGTTATCTTACCTAGGGACTTCATTCATTTGTCCCACAAATAACTGAGTATCAGCAATAGGCCAGAGGTGCCAGAGAGAAAGTGGTGAATAGGACTGAGAGGACAAAGGGAAAACAGTAATTACCAAGGAAGAAAAATGAGTAAATCGGCAAACATGGCAATGTGTGACAAAAGTATGGAAGTTATAACAGAGAGAGCATACACGAAAGGCATTTACCCAAACAAGTGAGTTGGGGAAGGATCCCTAAAGAAAATGGAAACTTCTTGACTGATTATAAGTAGGCCAAGATGATACTAGGTAGGTGACAAAGATATTTACTGAACATCCTGTGGATACTGAATTATTGGAAAACCCTTATAGGAGAAGAGAATGGTACCTTTTTGTCAAAGTATATCTCTCACAGGTTTTACATAGTTTGATAAATTTATATGGATATTTAATAACAATTTACTTTGTATAAGCTAAATATAAATATCAGTTTAAGATTTGGAGATTATCAGTTTCTTAAAAGAGGGAATGCCACCTGTACTAATCCATTGACAGAAATCAACTATACAAAACTCAGCACAAATTTCTCATAAATGCTCATTGTATTATATAGTATTTTAGAGAGATTTTTGTTAAGTTTTTTTGGTTTTTTGTTTCAACATGTTTTAAAAAATAAGATTTCTAGGATGCAAATCTAATTCATAAAGACATTAGGTTAATTTTTTATCAAATTGACAACAAAAAATCTCAGTAAGTAAACTATTTCTTTTCATTAGTATGATTTCCCTCGATAGTTCAATATAATTCCAAGATGTAAATCACTGACTTCTCTCAGTTAATTTTAGACAGAAGCACTGACAATGACCTAGCCTGGATTTTTGTTCTAGATGGCCTCCCATTAATCACTTTGTTTTCATGATTCTACACAGTTTTAAAGTTTCGCTTCATAGAGCAAAACATTATGATCTATAGCATACCCCAGAATAATATATTGCCCTGATCTTTTATTGCCTACAGTAGCTTTTCTAAACTTTGTGTGAATACTAACTCCCTTTCATGCTACTATATACCTTTCAGATGGATTTATTTATTAAAAAATATATATCAGGTCATACGTTTGGGAAGATATGACTATAGATGTGATTTTATATTTTTCTAGTGATTCCTATTAGAATGACTTCAGTAGAGCTGTGGACATATAGAAGCTTAAAAACAATGAGTTTTTCTGCTGTCCCTTGCACTATACAAATTTAGATGAGATTCTAATTCCAAAGCTCCAGTCTCCAAAAGTGATGGTTTGAGTCAGTTCTTTGTTTAAAACAAACCAAAAAATAGTTAAAATATATTTATTAATGCAACTTCCTCAAATATTTGTCTTTATTTTCTGAAATATGTACCTTAAAATTGAGTGGTCTTTACCTCTGATCAGTAGTCTGTGGCTCAGAACTCCTAGATATCCTATAACTCATGACTATAAATATTTAATAATTTTGGTTACTGCTTTTATTTTCAATCTTAGGTAAAATACAAAACAATTATATTAGTATCACCACAATTTGAGAGTAAATAAAATTAAAAAAATTTGAACCCCTTGTGGGAAGGATATTAAGTTCCAATTTATATGATACCTACCCATCCTTGATTCTATTCCTCTGTTCTTAGTTGTTAAATTAAGTTGCCAGACATAATGCATCTCCATGTGATTAATGAATTTGAAAATTTCAGAAAATGTCTTCAGCATCATCTGTGTGTATGGTTTCTGGATAAATGCGAAAGTCTGTAAACCTTCAGATATTACTACTGCATTGATAGTTCATGTAGAGTTTGAAAAGAAAGCTGCAATTAGAGTAAAGTTATCTAAAGTAATGTCTCATCAAGTCAATCTCCTTTTCATGTTAAGCATAACTATAAGATAATTTACAAAAAAATACACTATCAAAATTGTTATAATGACAAGAGAACAATGTTAAATTCTTAAATGTATACTTAACGGAGTTCTCTTTCTAGTAATTATGGATCCCTTTTGCTTAGGGTTACTGAAAATGTTCCCCAGCATGTAAAAACAATCTTTCTGAAGACAGCAGAAGGTGGTGAAACAGGGACACATTTGAGAGGCCCTGGAAGATAAGGAGATGGAGACCAGTCTGGAATCTGGATCCACCCTTGTCTGAGGTTGTTCGTGGTCAGGAAGATGTGGTAGAGTCAGAGCTACACTTTTCACCCTCTTAGGGGGTAAACAGATCCAGCTGTATAATTTAATGCTCAGTGCAAAATGAGAATATTGGGCCCCTGCTGAGATGAGGAAATCAGTCTTCCCTACCAGGAACCCCTCTGCCTCACCCAGCCCTAGAGATTTCAAATGCAAGGCTATGAGTGTTTCCTACCTGGATGGGATGGGCCAGAAGCCTCACCTTTTCGCTTGCCAAGTTCACAGTGGAACTTCGAGCCTGGGACGGGAAGGTCATCCCCTTGTCCCTCTCTGAGATTCCTGGGGCTGATGCCTGAGCCCAACTCCACTGCACTCAAGAGCAGGCCCTGTGAATGGTGGAATGCAGACCACCCTGAACAAGGCAACCCTGTCACGGCCCTGGGTGAGGGTGGTAGCCACTGAAGAACAGGGATGAGAAGGAAGGGGATGGGCAGTAAGAGTTCGCAGAAACAGTGGTCCAGAGAATCCTCCTGTGGGGTAGAGGCAGGATGAGCTGAAACACAAGTCCCCACCATGTTGTCTGTCTGTTATCCCCACAGGCTTCACAAAGCCCTAATTCAAAAGATAACATTTTTAAGAACTCCATGACTGTGATTACAGAGTGTTAAACTTCAAACACAAGCCCTTTTGTGTGGGGAGCCCTGAGTGACAGATGGCACTGGTCACAGCTCATGAAGACAGTCAGGGAGTAAGGTAGATACAGTGTCTATAGGAACTACTCAACTTTGCCTTTGTACATCAGACTATAGTAAATGACTGCACAAGTGGTGGGTTGCAATGAAACTTTTTTTACCAAAACTGACAGAGACCCAGATTTGGTCTCAGGCTGCTGTTTGCCAAACCCTGGTATAAAGTATGACAAAGTAAAGCAAATATATTTTAAAATATTTTATAGTAGAAGCTCTCAGCATCTCCACCTCTCTCCATGGGCATTTTGTGATGTGGATTTACTTCTCTGAACTAGACTTAGTTAATACCTTCCCTCTTATAAAAGCATTAAGTCCAGGCTGCTACTGTAGGGTCTGTTGGCCCAGGAATATCTACTACAGAACATCAGGAGTACTTCCTTCCTCAGGCATAGAATTGGCTTTGTCTTTGAGCAGAGTTTAGAGGTGACTGTGTATTTGTTTCCAGGAGATGATTATGAGGCAGGGCTGCACAGGGTTGGTTTAATACTCAGGAAATCCTGTATTATAGAGCAGTTGAAGAAAATTAAAGTGAGATTTGTGAGGAAAAGTAAAGATCTCTATCATCAGGTCCAAGCTGGCAAAAGTAGAATCATGGACAGGAGGTGGAGCCTAGAGCCTGGTATCAGACAGATATTGTCTTTCCTTTGAATGGATTGAGAACAAATTACACAGTGGTTGTTGTGGAGCATAAAAACTTAAAAATAAAAAGTTATGTTATCTTTATAAGAGGTACTGTGCTGAGTTTATAGAATTTTATAGTTATTATGAAATGACAATTCAGTTAAAAGCTTTGATTATTTTTAATTTTTCATAATCCCCTAATATTAATAATTGGAAAAATATTGTCATAATTGATAACCTTAGTGATTCGGTGAAACTAGTTTATAGAGTTTAACTTCAGTTTAGTTTAATAGAACCTATGGTAGAGAGCTATAACTGATGAAAGAACATTCCATTTCTTTATATTAAGTATCTTTCATCAATAAATTTGTACTTATGATCATGTTATATTAGTTATTTGTAGAATGTTTTTTAGAATATTTTTACTTTTGTAGTTTGTCAATAATAAATAACAATAGTATTTTTACAATTTAAAAAAGAATCGGTACTCTACCAAAGAGAATGTGAGATCCTTAATGATAGAATCAATAATTAGTTGATCAAAATGATATTATTTGATTATCTAAACATCATTAAATACATTTACTTTCACACTTTAAAAATATAGAACTGACTTTTTTATCCTATTTGAAATATAAAAGACAAAGCAATAACTTCTAAATGCTCTTATGCTTCATGCATCTGATGCATAACATGGTTTGATTGCAGTTCTACTGAGATTTCCCTACAACTCAAGTTATGTGTCCTTGATACTATCTATATACATAGTAATAAAATATATGTGTAATAAAATATTTTTATAAAATAAATTTTATTTTAAAACTTATTTTTGAATAATTGTTATAAAAATGTACAAAATATAAATATTGTAAACAAAATATATCAGGACAACTACAAAAAAAATTTTTAAGCTCTTTATTTTTGGCAAATGACTGGCAAAGAATTAAGTCATTAGCTACTCAGTATTTATGGATTCTGTTTGTCTAAACTCTTTGGCATGAAGGGAAGCAAAATATACCATCCTTAAACATAGCTCTTTAGTATGAGTATTGTGAGCTGGTTATTAAAAAAAAAAAGAAACTGCAGACATGGGAGAATTTCTGAAAAACCAAGTAGAAATTACCCTTTTGTAAGGGTAATTTGTTAGGGAAATCTACATTTGTACGGGTGCTTCTCTTATTGTATGGGAAGAAGAGGATGAATGACTAAATCTCTGGAAGCTTTGATCAATGGAGAAGACAAGGACTTAAATCTACACCAGACCCATACCCTTGGTTATTGTGCTTCCCTGGTAACTTCCCAGAACTGCCTCGTCTCCACAGTGTTTTCTTCTGTCATTTGCTGGAGATGGTGTGAAGGTGATGGTTCGGACCATTTAGAGAGTTATTCAGTTTTCCTGGGTCTCTCCCATGTGTACAGGAGGTATACTTGGTATTAAACTTCGGTTTGTTTTTCCCCTGTTAATCTGTCTTTCGTTACAGGGAAGGGTCTCAGACAAGAACCTAGAAGTGTAGATAGAAAATCATGTTTCCTCCCTTACAGTTATTTGCAACTAGTAACTTTTCCTGAGTCACTTGTCTCCCCTGTTAGATTTTCAGTTCCTCAGCAATGAGAGCAGTTACATCTCTATCTCCTTCCCTCCTGTCTGGAAGGCCTGCATTTCTTACTGGCTTCCATAATGTAAGTCTAGTTCCTCCTGAGGTCCCAGTAAAATAAGAGGATATCACGCCTTCCTTCTGTGCCTCTCCCCGTAATGCACTTCCACACAAACACACAGAATTGTGTGACTATTTATGAATATTCGACTAATATGTCTTTATATATATATATATCTAAGGTATTTATTTAGATTTCTTCGACACTTATGGGTTAGAATATTTAAATTGACGTTTAATTTTTTTTAATTATTTCACTTTTTAGATAATTGCCATGTGATTTCTACTCAAATAAAGTTCTATAAAGTAATTTTTTAAAGATAAACATGTAAAAATTAGTTAATATCTAAATACTAATTTGGAATATGCACTGGTATACTCAGTTCCTATGAACATTCATTCATATATTCTTTTTTTTTTTTCTTTGCGTTATGCGGGCCTCTCACTGTTGTGGCCTCTCCCATTGTGGAGCACAGGCTCCGGATGCGCAGGCTCCACGGCCATGGTTCACGGACCCAGACACTCCGTGGCATGTGGGATCTTCCCAGACAGGGGCACGAAACCGTGGCCTCTGCATCGGCAGGCAGACTCTCAACCACTGTGCCACCAGGGAATACCATCCTTCATATATTCTAACTAAACAATCTCTTATTTTAACACTTAGAGGAACTTTTTTCTCCCTACCATCTTATACTTTCTTTAAACTAATGCATGTCAGAATACTGAGAAGTCCATTTTCCTATTTATCTTTACAATAAAATGTATTTTTTTCTTATAATTTCTCAGGTAAATTTAGATTCAATGTCATTAATATGTTTTTTAAAATAAAACAATTGTTTTTCTCATACAACTTGCAAATATTACTAATTTGCCTATGATTATCAGTTATTTTAAATTATTCTGTTAAAAGTTTTTTGAAAACATTTTGATTAGGATAATGTGTTGTGTAAAAATTTTGTTTTGTTAAAATAATCATATATTAGTTAATTTTTGCCTCAATGAGGCACCAAAGCAGAAATTTCTCAAACTAATTGGACCACTTACATGGAATCTCACATTTAAGTTTTGATAGTTTTCATATTTTGCTTATATGAAATATTTACTCAGTATTTACAAGGTCTTTTAATTTAAAAAATAATTTGATCCAAAGTTATCTATCAGATACAACTATTAAATTGGAAAATATATATTATAAACAGACATTCTGCAAAGTAAAGTAGAGTTAAATAAATCTGAAGAAAATAATTTCTGGTAAGCACTCCACACATTTTCATGAGTAAACCACTTGCCTAAGCTACTGTTATAAAATATAATGAGCAACAACAAACCATATCAAATTTCCAAAGCAAAGGCCACACATGTAGCCATGAAAGAGTCCAATGAAAACAAACGCTCAAATCTTCCTCCAGGTAGGGTCTGTCAGCAAGTCATCCCCTCTCTCAGTAATGAAGTGGAAAGTTTGATTCAGCGCTTCTACTGACATTTTCCACACTCTACCCGAATCTCAGGTCATCTCTACCAAGTCCTCACACCTTTCATTCCATCCCTGTAGAGAGAAGTAGACCATTTACTATTTAATGCAGCAGGGAAATTTAATAGAATTAAGGTTGTTTTTCTGAAAGTCATCTCTTGTTTTGTCCTAGGAAGTAGCAAATCATGAGCCACAATATTAAAGCAAATGAATATATATATATATATATATATATATATATATATATATAGTTATGGTTCTTTAAGGTTGAACTTTAAGTAGATTCCTGTGGGGGTCCATGCTGACCTCACTCTTGCATGAGAGGGAGAAGATTAAAAAGAACACAGAATAAATTAATTAAAAGAAAACAAAATATTGAAAAGATCTATACTGAGAGATTCTGGTTGCTAGAAAAAGATAAGTATTTTTTATTAACTCCCAGTTAGGCAAAAAATACCTTATATTAGAATGATAACATAACTACATATGTATACACACATACACATATGTAACAAACTAAGGCACAAAACATAATTAAATAGAAAAATACCAACGCAAAATAATATAAAAATAAAACAGCAAACTCTGATTAGGTTCTAATTATATAAGTGAATGCACAATCTAATTTTATGTGTAATAAGTGCAATTAGTTCAGAAAAAGGAGAGATTGTGCATTTTGGTTCTTGTATTCATATTATCAAAATAACAGGTGAGGGGCTTCCGTGGTAGCGCAGTGGTTGAGAGTCCGCCTGCCGATGCAGGGGGCACGGGTTCGTGCCCCGGTCCGGGAGGATCCCACATGCCGCGGAGTGGCTGGGCCTGTGGGCCATGGCCGCTGCGCCTGCGCATCCGGAGCCCGTGCTCCACAGTGGGAGAGGCCACAACAGTGAGAGGCCCAAGTACCTCAAAAAAAAAAAAAAAAAAACAAACAGGTGAGGAGATTAATCTCTTGTTTACAAATATGCCTGAGTGCTAAAATATCTATGCCTTTACAAAAATTAGTACCCTCGTAGATTTACTTCTAATAGTATTTACCACCATCTTTTTAATGTCAATGTTAAGGTTTTGCCAGTAACAGGCATTTAGGTCAGTGCAATAGATTTGGAGACACAAACCGTGTGAGACTTTGCACCTTCCTTTATGTTCTGTAAAATCTAGTTAATTACCTTATAGTCTTCTTAAAAGATAATAACCAAAAATGGAATATAGAATATAACCAAGGGTATAGTCAAAACCAAATTCTTCACTTTTTATAAAGCCCAATTGTGATTGATATTGAAAGATGTATTGTGTTTCAAAACATGATTACATACACATATACACATTCTGTAGCTACACTTAACCACATTTTGTGATAATTCTCAAGATGAATTCCTATTTGAAAAGAATATGAAGTATTTTTAAATTAGATAGAGTCCAACAATTATTTTTTAAAAAAGCTATTCAAGTACAAATGCAATGATGTATTTTAAAATATTTTTTAATCTAGGAAGTCTGAATCAAATGCTAGTTATTGGCAGACAGATGTCTTTTCTACATCTAGTTGGTTTTGTGATATATGTTTTGCAATTTTTTAAAGCCAGTTGGGAATAAGGATGTATCTGGATATAAGCAGATAGTTGGAAATGACTTTAGAATTCATAAACTATTTAATCAAAACAGTTAAAGGTATTCAAATATATCTATATTTAGAATAAAGTTAAATACATGCAAAGTATGTAGTACAATTCCTAGCACATAAACATATTTATAACAAGAATATTAATATTAATTGTAAATATGCTTAATTTGATTTGTATAAACTCTGGTTAAGCTTTCAAACCATGTTAGTCTCTCAGATTTTATGCTCTACCAGCCTTCTAGCATATTACAAAATCAAGCTCCTATATCTCTACGTTCCAGGGAAATTACATTCCATCCTCCACAGCAGTAAGCACTTGGTCAGTATGAAATCGTGTGGATTTTCAATGTTCTGTAGGTTTTCATCAAAGAGATCTTTTGGGGACACACTTTCATTTTGAGGAAGGAGATAATTTATATATCTAGTTGAAGCAGTATTGTTGGGCTGCAGCCAAACTCTGACTATGGTTTCTAATAAATATACTACTATCCTCATGGGACAGGGGCAGGATCATTTATAAGACAGCTTAAATCAATCCTTAGGGAAATTTTTAAATGTAATTATATCTTGGAAGGCAGATAGGGTTTTTTGATAGGAAACTCAGTATTTAAAGTTTAAATTAAAAGAACAATAAGGTGAAAGATGCATTAAAATATAATATGGAGCATACAAAATAATAGGTGAACTTGTTGTCATTTTAGAGCACAAAAAGTGCAGAAACAGTTGATTGTCTCATCCCCAAATTCAGCTTGATTATCTTTTAAAAAATACAAATTATATGACTTAATATATATTCTTCCACAACTGTCAGTAACTTTCAATAATCTTCGAGAATCAAACTCATTTACCTAAAATAAGATCTTACTTACTGTGGTTACACACCATTAGTGGTGATTTTTAAGTTAATTTAGAATTTCTGATTTTATATATACATATACGTGTGTGTGTGTGTGTGTGTGTGTGTGTATACATATTTTAGATGAAAGAGACATTATTTTGTATTCAATGTATGTGTGATCAGGTAGTACAACCTAACTTAAAGGGATATATTCCTGGAAATTTCCTAAAGAAATATGAGGCCAACAGAAAAAATATAGTGACAGGGAGATTGAGGCCATGTAATTAATTATACTTATTCAAACGAAAGAATAAATATATGCACTAAAAAAATAATACAAATGAAACTTATCTCAGTTTTGTAGTACTGGGGATTTTAAATTATTTTTCTTGTCAATTTAAAACATAATATTGCTGTCTGCTCTATATAAAATATGTGCTCACTTATTAATCTTGCTTTGCTAATGGTAACATGCATCCTTAGAAGAATTTTGCCTATATCTGGCATAAGTTTAAATAATTAATTTACTTCTAACATTCACATCAATGGACTTTACAATTCTCAATTCTAGAAACACAAATAGACTTGAATATTGGACAGGTTCCAGTTGACTTTCACTTAACAAATATGGCAAGGTTGAGGCAGTATTAAAATATCAACTCTGACGTTTGAAATTTCTCATCCTAATCATTCTCCTTAGCTCATTTTATGATGCACAAAGAATTTACACCACAGAAACAAGACCTTGAGCAGCTTAGAGACTTTGCTCCATTCCTTTAAAGCATCATGACCTTGGTGTTATTATTGGAAAAATGGTTTGGTGGAGAAGGCCATGAGTTGGAGACAGGAGATTTCCTATCTAGCTCTTACATTCCCAGCTCTGCTCCTGTGTCCCTTCTGGGTCTAGGATGAAAATATGACTGTTTAAAACCCAAAATAGGACTCCTCTTCACTACTAATGTCAGTGTTTAGAATGTGAAAAGACACAAGAGTATATCAACTTGAGCTTCCTTACGCAAACCTCAACACCCACTGAAGCAACAACGTTATGATGAGGCTGCACAGATGGCTGTGAGCTGCAGTGGCAGCAAAGCTTTACCCACTTCACCCCTTTGGTTTGTATGGTCTTGAGCTCACACACCTGGTTGGATCGAATGCATGACAGAGGTGTTTGAAGAACTATACTTCAGAGATAATTGAATCAATAGATAGTTCATGAATATTGTTAATGCTTTCAAGAATTAAATTTTAATTCAAATCGATTTTACTTCAAAGAACATATATTTAACTTTAATTTTTTACAGCAAACTGCTTTAATATTTATTTTTACTGAAGATGAAGCTTCATCAGACTCTATTTTCAAACATTACTTTCATGTTATTCTTAGTAACTGAGACCCTTACATGTGACAATATATATTTGGCACATATAAGCACAGCTGTAATGGTATATGCCTTCCTATATAAGTTAACATGGTGATTTGAAGTATTATAATGTACTGAATTGCAAATATAATTCATTATAAATTATTTCTTGTATTACTATTTTGTTTGGTTTCACTTACCATTCTCTATAATTCAGTCCATTATATTTGTGTTGCACATAATGAATTTTAAAGTCCCTTTACATGCATCATGTTATTTGATGTTTGCAAAATCCCTGTGCAGTAGAAATAATATATGTTATTCTGTACTGATGAAGAGCCAGCTCAGAGTGGTCAAAACACCTGATCAGGGACACACAGTTAGTGATTGACTGACCAGGATTCCAGCACACAAGTTTGTCCTTCATACTAAAATTCTTGAAACAAGAACACTAAAACACATTGGTACAGTGTTTCACTCTTTATGTATTCAGATGGAATCTTGAGTTTAAAAATGCATGACTCTAAGTGCACTTGTGTTTGTGTTTGTGTGGACAAAGATATAGATTAAATACACAAAAATTAGAAAGACATTTGAAAGAAAGACTGGGAAAAAAAGCTTGAGAGACATGGCTTATATTCTTGGACCAAGCACAAGGAATTGAGACCTTCAAAGTTGGTCGATCACTTCAATGCTTTAAGCCTCAGTTTTCTCATCTGTAACAGGAGCTCTTTGGACTATTTGAGTACTAATGTATTTTCTTATTCTACATGTCTATATCTTTCACTCTATGTCAAGGATGAATAAATGCCAATGACCAGACAATCAGCACTTGTTTTCATTGTCCCAGGCCTGAATTGTAACATATCATTTCATTAAAACTCATATTAATAAAGATTAAACCAAAATTTTATAGCATAGTTAATTTAGCCAAAATGATGTTTGTTGTCATGTGGGTATTTGCAATGACTATTTGGATTTGATTACTATAGTACCTAAAGGATTCATCCTTTAATAAGTATTGTTTGACACCTATAACATGTGCCAAATTTTTTATAGCATCCATCTAGACTGAATAGATTGAAAGTTTCAGAATGATTATTCAACTAAATGTCATTGATTGGTCAGTTTTTCCCATGCTGGTAGTATCTTTAATCATAAATAACTAAATTTATTCAGGATTTCTCAGAAAGTGTCATCTGATTAACCAATCTTCTATAAGCTGTTTGTTTGTTTGATTGTTTAGGAAATTTTACAGAATATTGGGGTTATGTTCTTCGCTTAGATAGTATCATAATTTCAAATCAAAATAGGGAACAGAGAGGGAGAAGTACTGTTTCTCCTGCAGTATTTCCCAAAATGGTTTCTGAGAAATATTTCTCCCATGAGATGTGTCTAAGGTCAAATAATTTTGGAAAATGTTAAAACCCCTCAGTGATGGACCTGCTACCATTTTTTAATGCTCTAACTACAAAAGTAGACAAGCAGACGTTACAGATTTCCCATTTAGACGTACTTTAATTTGCAGAGTATCTTGCAATACAATAGAAAAATGAACAATTTAAATACAATGGAGGGTAATTTAACTTAAAGATAAAATTATTTCAATAAGCTCTCTATTTCTTTTCATTAATTTCCATTTAGTTCACTTATCCTTTAAACTATATTATACATTTTGCCTGAATTGTAAAAGAAGCTGTACTTTCTGTCCCTGAAGTTGGAGCATTCCCTTGAAATATTTAAGGTGTAGCAAGATTCTCATGTGTCTGGGGTCAGTGAGAGAGAGGAGAGGAGCCTGAGTTCAGAGACCTCGCAGCATGCCAGATCATGCAGGGCCTTGTAAGCCTTATTACAGTATGGGGTTTCAATTGCTAGGAGAGGTCATGGGAGGGTTTGGAACAAAAAAGTGTTATAATCTCTTCATACTTTGAAAGGATTTCCATGGTTTCTGTGTCATAAATAGATCACAACTAATATTGGAATGGATGATGGTGAGACTACCTTTTAAAAACTTTTTTTGGGGTCATTCTTAATAATCCCCTTTTTTTGGGAGGTTATACTATTTGGGGGGTTATTCCAAAGTTATAGTACAAACAGGTAAAGCTGTAATTATTTACTTTTTACATAGCAATTTGTTTTGAGAATTAATGATGATATATTTCTCAATAGTTTAACAACAATTCCTGGTACAAAGGGAGTGCTAAATATAAATATATATCACATACATGTAAAAATCATCTCTTCAAGTGGGCAAGTATGGAGACACTGTATCTAGACAATTTGCTAAACTAGAGATAAACAATTGCCAGCCTCGAATGAACTCTTGGAATTATCCAACAATTAAATTATTTATTATTCTTATTCTCTTTTACTCTTCAAGTTTTCTTGCATTCTTAATTCTTCTAAAAATATTTGATTAATCCTTTGCCAGTTGCTTCATTTGCAAATATTTTCTCCCATTCTGAGGGTTGTCTTTTGGTCTTGTTTATGGTTTCCTTTGCTGTGCAAAAGCTTTGAAGTTTCATTAGGTCCCATTTGTTTATTTTTGTTTTTACTTCAATTTCTCTAGGAGGTGGGTCAAAAAGGATCTTGCTGTGATTTATGTCATAGAGTGTTCTGCCTATGTTTTCCTCTAAGAGTTTGATAGTTTCTGGCCTTACATTTAGGTCTTTAATCCATTTTGAGCTTATTTTTGTGTATGGTGTTAGGGAGTGATTTAATCTCATACTTTTACATGTACCTGTCCAGTTTTCCCAGCACCACTTATTGAAGAGGCTGTCCTTTCTCCACTGCACATTCCTGCCTCCTTTATCAAAGATAAGGTGACCATATGTGCGTGGGTTTATCTGTGGGCTTTCTTTCCTGTTCCATTGATCTATATTTCTGTTTTTGTGCCAGTACCATGGTGTCTTGATTATTGTAGCTTTGTAGTAGAATCTGAGGTCAGGAAGTCTGATTCTTCCAGCTCTGTTTTACTCTCTCAAGATTGCTTTGGCTATTTGGGGTCCATACAAATTGTATGGGGTCCATACAAATTGTGAATTTTTTTGTTCTAGTTCTGTGAAAAATGCCATTGTATCTGTAGATTGCATTGGGTAGTAGAGTCATTCTCACAATGTTGATTCTTCCAATTCATCAGTGTCTTATAGTTTTCTGCATACAGGTCTTTTGTCTCCTTAAGTAAGTTTATTCCTAGGTATTTTATTCTTTTTTGTTGCAATGGTAAATGGGCGTGTTTTCTTAATTTCTCTTTCAGATTTTCCATCATTAGTTTATAGGAATGCAAGAGATTTCTGTGCATTAATTTTGTATCTTGCTACTTTCCCAAATTCATTGATTAGCTCTAGCAGTTTTCTGGTAGCATCTTTAGCATTCTTTATGTATAGTATCATGTAACCTGCAAACAGTGACTGTTTTACTTCTTCTTTTCTGATTTGGATTCATTTTATTTCTTTTTGTCTCTGATTGCTGTGGCTAAAACTTCTAAAACTATGTTGAATAATAGTGGTGAGAGTGGGCAACCTTGTCTTGCTCCTGACCTTAGTGGGAATGGTTTCAATTTTTCACCAATGAGGACGATGTTGGCTGTGGGTTTGTCATATATGGCCTTTATTATGTTGAGGAAAGTTCCCTCTATGCCTACTTTCTGAAGGTTTTTTTTCATAAATTGGTGTTGAATTTTGTTGAAAGCTTTCTCTGCATCTATTGAGATGACCATATGGTTTTTCTCCTTCAATTTGTTAATATGATGTATCACACTGATTGATTTGCATATATTGAAGAATCCTTGCATTCCTGGAATAAACTCCACTTGATAATGGTGCATGATCATTTTAAGGTGCTGTTAGATTCTGTTTGCTAGTATTTTATTGAGGACATTTTCATCTATGTTCATCAGTGATATTGGCCTATAGTTTTCCTTTTATGTGACATCTTTGTCTGGTTTTGGTATCAGGGTGATGGTGGCCTCTAAAATCAAGTTTGGGAGTGTTCCTCCCTCTGTTACATTTTGGAAGAGCTTGAGAAGGATAGTTGTTGGCTCCTCTCTAAATGTTTGACAGAACTCTCCTGTGGGGACATCTGGTCCTGGGCTTTTGTTTGTTGGAAGATTTTTAATCACAGTTTCAATTTCAGTGCTTGTGATTGGTCTGTTTCTATTTTCTGTTTCTTCCTGGTTCAGTCTTGGAAGGTTGTGCTTATCTAAGAATTTGTCCATTTCTTCCAGGTTGTCCACTTTATTGGCATATAGTTGCTTGTAGTAATCTCTCATGATCCTTTGTATTTTTGAAGTGTCAGTTGTTACTTTTCATTTTGCATGGAATATCTTTTTCTGTCCCCTCACTCTCAGTCTCTATGTGTTCCTATGTCTGAAGTGGGTCTCTTGTAGACCACATACATGGAAGACTAATACAAGTCTGTCTTGTTTTTGTATACATTCAGCCAGTCTATGTCTTTTGGTTGGAGCACTTAATCCATTTACATTTAAGGTAATTATCAACATGTCTCTTCCTATTACCATTTTCCCAATTGTTTTGGGTTTGTTATTTTAGGTCTTTTCCTTCTCTTATATTTCCTGCCTAGAGAATTTCCTTTAGCATTTGTTGTGAAGCTGGTTTGGTGGGTGTTGAATTCTCTTAGCATTTTCTTCTCTGTAAAGGTTTTAATTTCTCCCTCAAATCTAAGTGAGATCCTTGCTGGGTAAAGTAATCTTCATTGTAGGCTTTTCCCTTTCATTATTTTAAATATGTCCTGATACTCCCTTCTGGCTTGCAGAGTTTCAACTGAAAGATCAGCTGTTAACCTTATGGGGATTCCCTTGTATGTTATTTGTTGCTTTTCTGTTGCTGCTTTTAATAATTTTTCTTTGTATTTAATTTTTGATAGCTTGATTAATATGTCTTGGTGTGTTTCTCCTTGGATTTATACTGCATGAGACTCTCTGTGCTTCCTGGACCTGATTGAGTATTTCCTTTCCCATATTAGGGAAGTTTTCAACTATAATCTCTACATATCTTCTCATTCCCTTTTCTTTTCTCTTCTTCTGGGACCCCTGTAATTCAAATGTTGGTGCATTTAATGTTGTCCCTGAGGCCTCTGAGATTGTCCTCAATTCTTTTCATTCTTTTTTCTTTATTCTGCTCTGGAGAAGTTATTGTCAATATTTTATCTTCCAGGTTACTTATCCGTTCTTCTGTCTCAATATTTTTGCTATTGATTCCTTCTATGGAATATTTAATTTCATTTTTTGTGTTGTTTTTCGTTGTGTTTTTGCTGTTTAGTTCTTCTAGGTCCTTGTTAAACATTTCTTTTATTTTCTCCATTCTATTTGAGATTTTGGATCATCTTTACTATAATTACTCTGAATTCTTCTTCAGGTAGACTGCCTATTTCCGCTTCGTTTGTTTGGTCTGGTAGGTTTTTACCTTGCTCCTTCATCTGCTGCTTATTTCTCTGTCTTCTCATTTTGCTTAACTTACTGTGTTTGGTGTCTCCTTTTTGCATGTTACATGTTCGTAGTTCCCATTGTTTTTGGTGTCTACCCCCAGTGGGTAACGTTGCTTCAGTGGGCTGTGTAGCCTTCTTGGTGGAGGGGACTAGTGCCTGTGTTCTAGTGGATGAGGGTGGATCTTGTCTTTCTGGTGGGCAGGACCACATCCAGTGGTGTGTTTTGGGGTGTCTGTGAACTTATTATGATTTTAGGCAGTCTCTCTGCTAATGGGTGGGGTTGTATTCCTGTCTTGCTAGTTGTTTGGTATAGGGTGTCCAGCACTGCAGCTTGCTGGTCACTGAGTGCAGCTTGGTCTTAGCATTGAGATGGAGATCTCTGGAAGATCTTCTCCCATTTGATATTACATGGGGCTGGGAGGTCTCTGGTGGACCACTGTCATGAACCTCAGCGGCTCAGGTCTGACACCTGGCAGGAGCACCACAACATTTTCAGCCACTCGGCTCAGAAGAAAAGGGAGAAAAATCAAGAAAGAAAAAAATTAAAAAATATAATAAGTTATTAAAATAAAAAAAATAAAAAATATTATTAAAAGTAAAAAATAAAAATGTAACAAAAAAATAAATAAGAAGAGAGCAACCATACCAAAAAACAAATCCTCCAATGATAACAAGCACTAAAAACTATACAATAACAACAACAAAAAGAACAGACAGAGCCCTAGGACAAATGGTAAAAACAAAGGTATATAGACAAAATCACAGAAAGCATATACATACACAATCATAAAAAGAGAAAAAGAAAAAAAAGTATATATATCTATATATCTATATATCTATATATATATGAAAAAGGAAGAGATCAACCAAATCAATAAACAAATCTACCAAAGATAGTAAGCTCTAAATAGTAAACTAAAATAAACATAAAACCAGAAAGAAATTAGATGCAGAAAGCAAACCCTAAATCTACATTTGCTCCCAAAGTCCACAGCCTCAATTTTGGGATGATTCATTGTCTATTCAGGTATTCCATAGATGTGGGGTACATCAAGTTGATTGTGGAAATTTAATCCGCTGCTCCTGAGGCTGCTGGGAGAAATTTCCCTTTCTCTTCTTTGTTGGCACAGCTCTTGGGGTTCAGTTTTGGATTTGGCCCTGCCTCTGCATGTAGGTCTCCTGTGGGTGTTTTTTCCCCAACCAGAGAGGACGGGGTTAAAGTAGCAGCTGATTAGGGCGCTCCAGCTCACTGAGGCCGTAGGGAGGGAGGGGTATGGGATGCGGGTCAAGTCTGTGGCAGCAGAGGCCAGTGTGATGTTGCAACAGACTGAGGCATGCTGTGTGTTTTTATGGGGAAGTTGTCTCTGGATCACGGGACCCTGGCAGTGGCGGGCTGCACAGGTTCCCGGGAAGGTCTCAGGCTGGTGAGTGCTGGTCAGCACTGATCCTCTGTACAGGAATCTCTCCACTTTTGCCCTCCACACCCCTGTGGCTGCGTTCTCCTCCATGGCTCCGAAGCTTCCCCCCTCTGCCACCCACAGTCTCCACCCACGAAGGGGCTTCTTAGCATGTGGAAGCATTTCCTCCTTCACAGGTCCCTCCCAGAGGTGCAGGTCCCATCCCTATTCTTTTGTCTCTGTTTTTTCTTTTTTCTTTTGCCTTACCCAGTTATGTGGGTAGTTTCTTGCCTTTTGGGAAGTCTGAGGTTTTCTGCCAGCGTTCATTAGGTGTTCCACATGAAGATGTATTTTTGATGTATTTGTGGGGAGGAAGGTGATCTCCAAGTCTTACTCCTCCTCCATCTTGAAGGTCCCTCTCTACATAGCACATGTTTTGATATGTGGTAATAGATACCCATATCCGTCTGTTTAGTTTAAAAAATTGTTTAACAATTCTTTGCTCATTTGTTTTGCCATATGAATTTAAGAATAAAATTCTCAACTTCCATGAAAAAATTCCAATTGCTGTTTTGATTTTGAGTGCATTGTATTGAAATTTATAGATTAATTTAGGGACATTTAACAACCTAAAAATATTGAGTCTTTCTGCCCACAAGCACGTTGTGTCTCCCTAAGGAGTCATGTGTATTTTACTTCCTTTATAAAGGTTTATATCTTTCTCTGTTAAGGTCTTACACAATCCTTGTTTGGTTTCTGGTCTCTATGACTTCATTCTGTTATACATCTTCTTAGCCAAGGACTTGAAAATATCACATTTTTTAAAACAATTTTAGATATTATCCACCCATAGCCAGTCCAACACAGGATCAAAACCAAAAGTTTGCAGGCATTTCAAACCACATGAGGTTGGTATGCATTTGGACCAGTCTACAGAAATTGCTCTTGACATGACCAGTGATGGTCACCATATTGCAAAACATAGTTGATAATGTTCATTCATCTTCCCAGTTCCATTTGATACAGATGATCTTCCAGCCTTTTAAAATACCTTAATCTGCCGTTCATGACATTTTATTCTGACTTTCCTAAAAAAAAAACAAAACTGCCTCTCTTTGTCAGTCACTTTTTTCCCATATTATTTTACCATCTGGTCTGTAAGTATTAGCACTTTTCAGAACTCAGTCCTGGGAACTATTATTTTCTCTAACTGTAGTCTTTAAGGAGGGATCACTTCTATCTCCATGCTTTACTTGTCATCTATATCTCATGACTGAAATTTATATCTGCAGTACCTTTATTTCTCCTATTATTCACAATTATACTATTCACAGCCTCTACCCTGTATTCACTTGAATACATCACCATACCCTAAACTTCATGTATCTAAAGTTGAATTCATCATTACATCACCACATTTCAGCCCCTCCCACACTCTCCTCCTTCACGTCACCTCAGATGGTTCTACTTTGTGCTGATGCTCAGAGCGGTTTCCTCTCTTCCTTGTGCTAGAAACCTGTATGACACTGTGATGATTAATTTGATGTCAACTCAACCAAACTACAAAGTGCCCAGATATTTGGTCAAACACTATTCTGGGTGTTTCTGTGAAGGTGCATTGGATGAGATTAACATTTAAATCTAAACTGAGTAAAACTTATATCCCTTCCTCATATGGGTGGACCTCCTCCAAGCAGTCCAATGACTAAATGAAACAAAAAGACTGACTCTTCCCTAAGTAAGAGAGAATTCATCTTGCTTGACAGCCTTCTGGCTGAGATGTCAGCTTTTTTCCTGCTTTTCAACTCAAAGGGAACATCTTCTCTCCCTGGCCTTATGCTTGCAGCCTTCAGAGTGGAACCACACGTGCTTTTCTGGCTCTCAGACCTTCAGACTCAGATGAAAAGTAAGTCATTGGTTCTCCTGGGTGTCAAGCTCAAGAACTTGACTCGCCTGCACATCTTGGGACTTGCCAGACTTCATAATCATGTGAACCAATTCCTTTTAATAAATCATATATATGTATATGAAAATCCATACCAATATACATTCTATTGGTTTCTTAAGAATTCTGACTAAAACAACCACACTTCCCAGACTCCCTTGTCAGCATGAGTTTTTATTCTACCAATAATAATAAGCATTAAAAGAAGATTTGAAAGGGGGAAACAGAAACATCATATTTTACAGCAGCAGCTAAATCAGGTATGAATGTGGAAATAAACAAAGGCCACCGAAATAAGAACAAGCAAAAGCTATTTATTCAGAGCTTGTTATAGCAAGAGAGTCAGAATCCTTCCATGCATTTGGCAGAGACTTAAAAACAGGAAAAGGAGTGGGGAAACTCTCTAGTGGAAAAAAGGGAAGGCTTCAGGTTTGCTCTCATTAGAAGCTGTGAGCATGGGAAAGCTGCAGTGTTAACTGGAACTCTCAACTTTAATATTTTTCATAAATTGTTCATTATGATCACAAATACAATTTTCTGTTTAATTCTGGTAATTAATTACACATTGATGAAGCTCTACATTTTATTAAGTAGCTAATATTATTAACTTTTATATGTCTTTTTAATTAAAAACATAGCATTTCTCTTTTTTAAAAGTGTTTTCAGCATAAACTATAAAAATAGCACCTGTAAATATTAACTTGAGTGGGTGAATGCAATTTATAAATTTCTGAGATTCTTTTTTTAATCCAAAACCAAACTCTACCAAAAAAGAAAGGTATTTGGAAATCTGAGAAAATAGAGGTAGGAAATATTTGTTGGTAATGTTGGTTCTAAAGCTTACTAGTACACATCCATCTAGAACTGTGGGGAGAGGATGCATTAGAGTCATTCCTGATCATTCTGTTTGTTAGGTCTGTGCTCCCAGGCAGCAAAATTTTATAAATAATCCTGACTTTCTCTTTGTGAAATCTGAGCTATTTTGCTGGAATTTTCACTTTTCCACATTTAGCTGTAAGGTGCTCTTGATATATAGCTTGATAAAACAAGTGACAAATGTGATATTACATTGCTTTTTGAACTAATGCATCAGAGACTGTAGCTGTAATACTTCATGTGTTGATCTAATCTTGAAGAAAGGCTAAATCAGAAAAAGAAGAATTAGATATAATTAATTCACCAGAGCATGGCGGAACAAAGCAAGTACTCTCATACCATGTACCATAGTAGGGATATCAAACAATTTAGTATCAAAGAAAAATATTATGGCTTTAGATCATTTGATTTAACAGGACTATGAAGGTCTTAAGATACATACAAGAATAAATATGAACACCATTATATTTTGAGTTATAATACTGACTACAATCTCAGGATTTTTATTTTAAATTATTTTTTGAATTTGTTCATTTTTTCTTAAGCAAATCATTACATATAACAAATTTTTTTAATGTTTTTATTTTATTTATTTATTTTTGGCTGGGTTGAGTCTTTGTTGCTGAGTGCAGGCTTTCTCTAGTTGTGGCAAGCTGGGGCTAGTCTTCATTGTAGTGTGTGGGTTTCTTATTGCAGTGGCTTCTCTTGTTGTGGAGCACAGGCTCTAGGCCCATGGGCTTCAGTAGTTGTGGCACACATGCTCAGTAGTTGTGGCACATGGGCTAGTTGCTCCACGACATGTGGGATCTTCAAGCTCGAACCCATGTCCCCTGCATTGGCAGATGGATTCTTAACCACTGTGCCACCAGAGAAGCCCTGTGGGTGAGTTAATTAAATTGAGTTTTATTTTTTTCATAAAATCAAAAAAATACCAACTTTTTGTCTTAAAAAACTCTAATTTTGTTTCTTATGAATTTTGCATAAAATGGTAACAGAAATAATATTAATAATAAGAAAAATGTACTTATATAGAGTGCTTAATAAGTGCATAGTATAGTTAAGCATTTTACATGTATTAATTCATTTAATATGTCACACAACACCTTACACAAAGTTAACCAGTTCCATCCTAGGTCATGATAAATCATATCATCACATCAGATCTTATTAATTGGGTTAATTAAGGTATAAAAATCAAGATGTTTTCAATGTTATTGATGAAACAAAAGGTTAGCATATCATTTGGTTCTGATGGTGGCTCTTAATTCGATGGCTCGAGTCCATTTAGCCTCCTTGTCTTTCAGTCAGAATCTGGTGGCACCGGTGGGTTCCCACCCCTGGCACAGGTTCAGGGTCCACAGGTGCATGCCAACCTGGGTGCCAACTCTGAGCTGCATGCATAAGACCAAGAGTGAGTAGATCCTGTCCTGGCTTTAATATTCATGCTGGTTTTTACTGGTTATCTTGTTTTCCCTATCCATTTGAAACTGTGATAATAATGCTCCTATCTGCATCCTAGAACTTGATTGTTTCCTCCAACATAATCTGAATTTTGAGATGCAAGCCTTCAGGTAGCTCCACCTTTCTGGTTCTGTCAGACTCTAGTGAACTCCCAGATGCAACATTTTATCTTCCTGTTTTCATCCAGTCAATCACAGAAGCCCCGCTCAAATGCTGAATTCAGTGCTGTCCTTTGTTTTTCACTCACTCATTCAGCTGCTGAGAAGCATTTATGAAGCATCCTTTGTATAACTCACACCATGTTAAGTGTGGCAAATGCAATAGTGATAACATAGTCATTGTTCCATGTCTCTTGAACCATATAATGGAGAAACTCCTGCTCATTTCCCCTTATATGGAGGATTTTTATTTCTGTCAGATTTCCTATCCTGAACTCTACTAGCATTCGTTGTTGTTTCCTGATCAAGGGCCAATAAGATGCCACAAGGCTAAGGGTTTTAAAATAGCTGAATCAAATTGTAGTAAGTTATCCACACTTTTAATTGTGCCCTAAGAAACACAGATTGACCATGTATATTTCTAAGGCAGAGGAAATCTAAAAACACAAAATTCTATCTTTCATTAGTGTTCCTAAAAATAGAGAGGCTGAATATCTTAACTAGCATATTGGAAGTTTGGAGGCAATCTAGTTCCTTTATTTCTCTAGGAAATATATTTATTGGAATTTTCAAAAGGAAATATGTGAGACAGACATTTTTTAATTGTGAGCAAAAAGAAGAAAATTTGTTATTGCCTTAATAAATTTTGCCCTTACCCAAGCACTTTAAGTATACCATCTCCTTTAGAATGCAATGGGAATGTATGGTGTTTTTCCAGCCTTTCTTTTTCATGTACTAAGAAACAGAGTTGTAAAGCAGATACATAACAGGGCTGAGGTTAACTAAGTGATGCTGTCAAGATGGCACATATATTTTATTACCTGAAAATAAAGTAACGAGGCATGGGAAACAAGGAGCAAGAATCCACTTTAATTCTTGGAGTGACATAAAAATTCTCGTTCTATAAGCTTCTCTAAAAATGCCCATTTTGTAACTTACAGTTTAAACCAAGGCTGCACTAACTCCTCTTAGAGAGTATATGTCGTAGACTGTGCCATGTGTCTCTGCCGCAACATTCAACTCCTGCTTGTAGCTCAAAACAGCCCTGGGCAACAAGTCAAGTACTTGGCTGTGTCCTGAGAAACCTTATGTACAATACAAGTGGTGGGCTGGATTTGGCCCAGGGCCCATGTAGTTGGCCTACCTCTGCTTTGGAACTGGATCAAATATTATGGGAGTTTAAAATTTGATAAACATTGAGAAATTCTTCTCTCAAAAGACTGCATCCATTGGCCCACCAAACAAAGTGATTTGCAGCCTCTTCACATTTTAAGTGTCACCTGGCAAGTGATGAGACTATTGTCGATAACCTGATTATATTTGCTTTAGTTCCTTTGTAAAAACAGAAGCCTCAGTTAAAGCTTAGGTTTTAATGATTTGAGTGTGAGACACAAACCCAAGGCAGTGAGGCTGAGGAAAACTGTAAGGCAGGGGAAGGTAAGAAGCAAACACAAGAAGGTGTGTTCCCAAGGTGGGCTTCTCCATCATAAAGAAAATGCATTTTAGACTCACAAGGACAACTCTGCAGAGGGTGTACAGAAGAAATCTTTGCTTTGGTGTATTTCTTTGGAGGAAGTAACAGAAAACTAATTTATTAGTCAGTCCTGCTTTGTATTGTATTCTGTTGGTCAAAGTTTGTTCCATAAGATTTTCATTTTCCTGGTCTTCTGAATTGAATTGCCCAGTATCTTATGCACCTTTTGCGGAAACCAGATTCTATCTCTTGTTGTCTTCCCTTGAGTTTAGCCCATAGGTTTTGGATATTAACCTTAGTTAATAAAAGCATAGTGATCTTAACAGAGTGGTCACAGAATTAAATCAGAGCTAAGAGGAAGTGAACATCCAAAAGCAAGATCATGGGTCAGGTTGAGATCATTTTAAGTATAGCATAAAATGTGTCTAATATATTTCACTCCTTGAATCATTCAGACAGAATTGCTTATAATGCCATCTTATTATGCCTAGTTCCTGTACTACAATTTATTTTAAAGAAGAGTTATTTCCCCAGTAGGGAAGTTAAGTGCAATGCCCCCTTCAAGGTGATGGCTGATTGTGATCTTCTAAATAAAACAAAAACGCCAATGAAACTATCTATAATCCTTGCTTCTGTAGCTCCTCCGGAGTGATTAATTGATATTTATCATCTTCCCCCTGGATCACCCATTCTGGACTTCCCAAACTCTTGCAGTAGTATGTCAACTTCTATGAGAAACTGGCCTAGAAAAGAAATCTAGAATTTAATCTCTTAAAAGCCTGAACCTTTAGAGGTCACAATTTTATATTGTTATTGCTGAAATTTCCACAGAGAGATTTAAAGAAACAAGGAAGAAATGATACCGAGTGAATTTTCCACATCTTAGGCGTAATTGAGTAGTATCAAACATACTACCTCAGCCTGCATGGTAAACACACTTTGTCTGCTGAATCAATGGCATGAGAAGTCAAAGTGGTCAGACTATAATTACAGCTTCTATTTCAGTTAACAACTTTTAGTGTTCATAAGGGAGAGTACTGCTCAAAAACCAGAAACAGTCCATGTTTGTGAGGACAGAATTCCAGAAGTGGATTGTTTGGAGAAATATTTCATTTCTACTTTCATCCTTATTTCGTGGACTCACGTCAATTCACAATCTCATATATTGGCCATTATTTTAACATATATGGTACAACTCTGCTGATGTCTCACCAGAGATTTTAGTAATCAATTACCAAACAATTTTCTTAGCCTGATTCTAGGTTACTGCACATGATACAACCAGTGAATCTCCTGGTCATAAACTCAATTGAACGAACACCTATGTGTTGTAAAATGAGTCTCTTATTCTGAGACGATGTTGTATGAATTATCATGTTTATAGATAAGACATTGTGTAAAACTTCACTTGGAGCTGCTTATGCAGGTACCATGTGCCGAAAATCAAACCCAGATGCAGAGTAGTTATCAGTTCTGGTATGGATTAATGGCTTTCATCTAAGTTAGATCCAATGTATTTGGATTGCCACGGGTATCTGACTTGCCTCCCTGAGAGACAGTGCCATATCAGGGCTCAGATCTGATTATGCTCCTGTCAAGTCAAGCACAGGCCAATGGGAATCACTATATCAGTCCTGATGAGAAGGTGTCAATATTCTTAGGCCATGAATAGCCTCCATCACTGCCACCAATAACTCATGACCTCCCTGTGCTAACAGTGGGGAGATCTGAAGAGAAGCTAGGTAACTTCTGAGAAATGTGTCATCTACTCTCTTTGAAGCTGAGAACAAGTGTAGTACTTAGGGTTCTGTCTATTGAGAGGACTTCTGTTTATCATTGTCCTGTGGAGAGCTTTAATGAAGAAGTCTGCTTCTGAATAGTGCTGTTGCAAGCCAACCCGTGTGTATTACACAAATGTTTACCTCTACCATAAATTTGCATAAGGAAACTCCCACTAGGCCTATAGTGTGAGTTAAGGAAGAGGCTTTAGTGAAGCAAAGGAGGTTATTTGTAAGGCCTTCTCAACCTCCTGGAGTCTGACCAGAGTGCACTAGGACTAATGCAGAATAGATTGCTGCTGAGATTGCCCAACCTCAGGACTTTACGTACCTACAGACATCCATCTCATTGAAAGGCACTCAGTCCCATGGCCTGGCACTTATTTTTTACTATGGTCCAATAGCAGACATGGAATATTTTTTAAGTGCTGAGAAAGAGAAAATGGCATAGCTGTTCTCCAGAAACCTAGACATAGCTGTTCTCCAGAAACCTAGGGACATATCTATTTTGTTTTACCAATGACTCCACATACTCCTATTTCAATAGATGCCTGTAGCTTTATAAAATATGATGAATCATTTGGCCTGAGTGCCAGGGAATCTTGAACAGCCACACAGATATTCAAGTGGATATTCAAGTGCATATATGGTTACGCAGTGCCCTTTCTTCACTGGTATTCCATTTATTCCCAAAAAGAGCAGCCTTCTGAGTCAACTGAAAAGTAAGTTGGGTCAGTGTTTCAAAATATTCCCTACCTACAAATCCGAACATCCTTATCAAGTGCTGTGCATCATGAACAGTGATGAGAGCTGAGAGGAGTGATGACACTTTTTCCTGGAAAAGGAATATTCCAGGATGCCCCAGGCCAATAGAGTGCCCCCCAAAATATTACTAATAAGTGGTTCCCGAATCTTCATGTTTTTCTCCTTCTCTCTGCCATGCATGGAATTATTAGAACATTTAGGACACTTGCTATTTCTTTATCAGTAGTCTAATTAACAGGATAAAATCTATAAATGGATCAGAGTGCTGTTTTATGGAATGCCAAAGTAATTAATATTTTTGCAAATTACTTAGTGAGTTAAAGTCAGAGAATTAACAGCCTCAATGCGAGATTGTAAAGATATACTGTTGTCCATGTCATGTACACATGAACTACTTTCGATTCTTCTAGCTTATAGGTATGGAGAAGAAAAGATTCACTAATCAGTTACTTCATATCAAATACCAGAATCTCTTTTGCTCCTCCAGTAGATACTTTTGTGCATTTGAGTCATTTAGGAAGCACACAAGAAGATAGCATTAAACATGCATTTTATTAGAGAAACATCAAAGACTAATTGGGGGGAGATGTGGGAAGGTGAGGAATGCTGTCAGACAATGATATGAGTTTTTGTGGCCATGTCTGGATAGATGGTCAGGGACTTGGAAGGAAAATGATCAGAAAGTTGTTGACCAGGAACTTTGGGGAAGAGGTATACGGATGGACCTCTCTGAATAGGCAAAAAAAAAAAAAAAAAAAAGTGGCCATACTTGAGTCCCATGCAGATGTTTGCCTAAGGGTGACTTCAGCAGAGGAGGAGTATAATAATCAAGAGGATAGGATAACCTATTCTATGCATACCAGTCAGCCTCTGTCCCAAGCCACTTCAGTCATTGCCCCACAAGTTTATGAAAAAAAGTGACTGTGGTGGCAGGGATGAAGGTTATGAATGGGCTCAACAACATGGACGTCCACTCACTGAGGCTGACCTTGTCACAGTCACTGATGAATGTTCAGTCTGCCAGCAGTGGAGATCAAAACTGACTCCCCAATATGACACCAATCTCTGGTGATCAACCAGCTCTCTGATGGCACATTGATTGTACCAGATCACTAAAATTATGGAAATGACAGTGTTTTGTCCTTATTGGAGTAGAAACTTACTTTGGATATAGATTTCCCTTCCCTGCCTGCAACGCTGCTGCCAAAACTACCATCTGTGGATTTATAGAATATCTTTTCCATTGTATATTCCACACATCATTGCTTCTGATCAAGAAACTCATGTCACAAGAAATGAAGAGCAGCATTGGGTCCAGGCTCATGGAATTCACTGATCTTACCATGTTCACCATCATCCTGAAGCAACTGGCTTTATAGAGTGGTAGAATGGCCTTTTGGAAAGTCAGTTACAGTGCCAGCTAAGTGGTAGTACCTTGAAAGCCTGGGACAAGATGGTTAGAAGGCTGTATGTGCTCTGAATCTGTGTTTAATATCCTGTGCCATTTCTTCCATAGCAAAGATTCATGGGTCCAAGGATCAAGGCGTAGAAATGTGAGTGGCATTATTACCATTAGTGACTGACCAGAAAATTTTTGTTTCCTTTCTCCATAACCTTATGCTTCACTGGTCTAAAGGTCTTAGTTATAAAGGGAAGAACTCTTCCACCAGTAGGGACAACAATGATTCCATTAAACTGGGAGCTAAAATGGCCAACTAACCACTTTAGACTCCTTATACCTCTAAATCAACAGGAAAAGAAGAGAGTTACTGGGCTGGCAGGGCTGATTGATTCTGATTACAAAAAGAAATTAGGCCACCACTTCACAATGGAGCTAAGGAAGAATATGCCTGGAATACTAGATATCCCTTTGGGCATCTCTTAGTGTTACCATGCCCTATGATCAAAGGTAATGGAAAACTACAACAGCCCAATTTAGGTAAGACTACTAAGGGCCCAGATACTTTAGGAATGAAGATTCAGGTCAACTCACCCAGTAAAGAGCCACCACCAGCTGAGGTGCTTGCTAAGGAAAAAGGAAACACAGTCATTCCCCTTTATCTGCAGGAGATATGTTCCAAGACCCCCAGTGGATGCTTGAAACCATGGATAATACCAGACCCTATATATACTCTTTCTTCTTATACATACAGACCTATGATAAAGTTTAGCTTATAAATTAGAAATAGTAAGAGAATACCTGAATTTCCAGCATCATTACTCTTGTGCTTTCGGGCCTTTATTAAATAAAATGAGGGTTACTAGAACACAAGCACTGTGATACTGCAACAGTCGATCAGAACTGAGAAGGTTACTAAGTGTGTAATGGGCAGGTATATATGCTGGACAAAAGGAGGCTTCATGTCCCAGGTGGGTTGGAGTGGGATGGAGTGGGACTACACGAGATTTCCTTACACTACTCAGAATGACACACGATTTAAAACTTATGATTATTTCTGGAATTTTCCACTTAATATTTTTGAACTCTAATTGACGGTAGGTAACTGAAACTGATGGAAGCAAAATCCCTCATAAGAAGGAACCACTGTATAAAATGGAGAGTAGAAGAAGATAGTTATAAATACTACATAAGTATGGATGACACTAGCGCAGACATTAGGGCTTTGTTATGATTTCTTCATTATTTTGTTGTGAATATGCTTGTATATTGTATCAGTCAGGTCCTCCCAAGAGAACCTGGTATCCTCGTTCTCCAGTATATTATTTATACGGTGGGGCTGACAAGTCTGACATCTATTTGAGGGGCTGGTAAGCTGGAAACTCAGGCATGACTTCTGTGCTAGTCCTGTCTTCTGGAAACTTCAGTATTTTTGCACTTAAGGCTTTCAAATGATTGGATGAATCCAACTTATATTACTGAGGGTAATCGTCACTTAAAGTCAGCTGACTGAAAATGTGGATCAGAGCTATAAAATACATATATGTGTAAATATAATATAACATAATATAATATAATATAATAATAAAATGTCTTTAACTCCAATTTTTATCCCTTGTCATCTAACATAAGCTATATTAATAATAGTTAAATTTACAACACAGTATTCAAGCTATAGTATTTCAAGGAGAAGATTGAAAAACACCCAAGGAAGGATTAGTGGATTTTTGGTTGTATGCATCATAGTTGTATCAGGACTGAAGTAGGACTTTGTTAATGTCCTTATTTGGGGATTTAGTATAGTTTAAGAGATACATATGGATGCCAAGTTGACAAAGGGTAGACTGGAATGGTTGGTTTTATGTGTCAAATTAGCTAGGTTATAGTACCTAAGTATTCAATCAAATACTAATCTAGGTGTTGGTTTATAAACATATATATGTATATATCTGTATCTACTTATCTATATCTCCATATCTATATCCTTATCTCCATTTCTATATTGATCTACTTATAGATATATAGCTATATCTAGCTATAGATGTATCTACATATCTATACCTATATCTATATCATCTCTCTATAGATATCTGTAAGTACAGGCACACCTCAGAGATATTGCCGGTTTGGATCCAGACAATTGCAATATCAAGAAAGCAAGTCACACAGATGTTTTGGTTTCTCAGTGTATGTACAAGTTATGTCTACACTATAATGTAGACTATTAAATGTGCAATAGCATTATGTCAAAAAATGATGTACGTAACTCAATTAAAAATAAAGGCTAAAGAATACTAACCATCATCTGAGCCTTCAGAGAGTCATAATCTTTTTGTGATAGTGACAACAAAGATCACTGATCACCATACATATATAATAATAATGAAAAATTTGAAATATTGCAAGAATTACCAAAATGTGACACAGAGACACAGAATGAGCAAAGACTGTTGGAAAAGTGGTGCCATCAGACTTGCTTGACAGAGAGTTGCCACAAAGTTTAAATTTGTAAAAGGCAATATCTGCAAAGTGCAATAAAATTAGGTATGCCTATTTATCTATAGAGATAGAGATAATGAGATATACAGATATAGATGTATCTCCAACTGATTCTGATTCACTAGAAAACACTGACAAATACAGATATTGATGAAGAATGAAGGTAAGGTGGAAGAATCCTAGATCACTCTAAAATCAAAGCAAGATGTAGCAAGGCCACCAGGGAGGCCTCAAGCCAAAGATGGTCATCAGAAGAATGTTGTGTCTGTCAGGAATGAGTCTCCCCTAGTATTTCTACCATGCTCAATTATTGGCTGAGAGCACCCTGCTAGAAGCATGGCCACAGTGAAAAAGCAGTGATGAATTTCAGAGCTCAGAGGTTGTGGTCTTTGTTCAATTAAGCTTCCAAGACTTGGGATCTGTGAGGCACATTGTCACAGCTGCTACAACACTGCATGTGACACAGCGGGTATGATTTGTGTCACCACCTAATTCTATTAAGGTAGGCCACTCTTACTCCCCATGATTTATAAAAATCTATCTATTCTAACCTCTGTGAGTAATTATATTGCTCTATAACAGTAGAATACCTTCTTTATAATTATGAGTTAAATGAGAAATTAGTGAAAGAATTTTATGGGGATGTTCTTAAGTTTTGAAATATATATGCATATTTTTATATAAAAAACACATGTAATTGTTCATATTTTAAGAATGTATATCCATCTTTGCATCCAAATTATACACCAATTTTTATTATCACTTTGCATATTTCAATTCTGTTACCCTTCATGTTTAATTGCATCTGCAATTAGAAAGAAGTAGCATTAAAATACGTAGGAAAAAATGAGACTGCAATATATTCAGGTTATGTCTAGGAATATTTTGATATGCAATCAAGTACTAAAATTTGAATACCCTTTGTCTATGAAATTATTTTTCTATAAAATTGGTGATCCATGTTCCTAATTGTAAGAGGATAGAACATTTGTGAACCAAGAAATTGGACTTTCTTAGAAATGCTATAAATTGATTAGATACTACAATAATTCACTATGGTCAGTTCATCCTTCTCATCTATTCTTGTATCCTAAAGAAAATATTCTACCCAACCCATGACTTTCTAGATTAGCAATATACATGTTATAGTCATTACAAAAAGACACCTTATTTAAAAGTCTATAGTCACGAAATTTGTAAAAATCACATTGGATTTACCTCCTCTTATTCATTGTAAATTATTCATGTATCCAAATTGATAAAAAGTACAGTAGCTAAATTCAAATATTGGCCTGTAGTTCTTCTTTTTCAAAATATGATAATTTTCATACAACCCTTTCATATCAGGTTTCCAGGGTATAGTGATGCATATCAAGTACTATTCAATACCAGAAAAGTGCAATCGAAAAGGTAGCAGAGTAGGAAGATCCAGGCCCTTCTTCCCCACACAAATATATTGATTTGGCAATAATTCATGGACAAATTACCTTTGTGAAAACTTCAGAAACTATTTGACAGGCTCCTGCACTCCAGACAAACAGGAACCTAGACTCACTGAAGCTGGTAGTGAGACCTGGGACTTCCTCTCACCAGCATCCCTGTTCCTGGTACAGCATCATAAGATCAGAAAGAGACAACCTAGCTCCTAGCTTCTCCTAGGGGAAGGAAGGATTTGGTTCAAATGTCCAGTGCACAAACTTCTGAGGGGAATCCCCAGAGGACCAGCATCTGTCTTGCCAGTCTTGGAGTTTTGACAGTCTAATTACCTAGGAGATAATGGAGATGGTAGCTTCTGCTGATAGATGCCTTAATCTTTTCTCCTACTCAACAGAGTGAGCAGATGAAAAATCCCACCTCTTCCTTCCCCCTGGGGAGGGAGAGACTTGAGTGTATCCAGTGCTCCAACTTCTCTGGGCTGTCCAAATAGATGACATCTGATTTGCCTGTCTTGGAGCTCTGACAGGCTCAGCACAGTGTGGCTGTATTGGGGGAGAATAGACATGGCAGATAGGACTGGTAGATGCCATAGTTACCCCTACTCCACTAAAGCTCAGCACAAAGTGAGGGGAAAAATAACACAGCTGCCTGTTTTTTCCTGGGTGGGGGTGGTGGGGACTAGTAGAGGCCCCTGGAATCTCTTGACAGGCTGATTTGTGGGGATCTTCTCCTTTGTGAGACTTGAAGACTGGGAGAGGTGCCTGCTTTGTCTAATGTAGAGACACAAACACAGAGAGTCGAGGAAAACGTAGGATCCAAAAAAACAAAATAAACATAAAAAAAGATAAATCTCCAGAACCTAATGGAATGAATTTATATGATTTACATGACAAAATTGAAAATACTCTCATCACATCACATCTGATCACTTTGATCAACAAAGCCAAGAGAACAATGCATGAAAAAGAAAAAGATAGAAAATATAGAAAGTGTCAAACAGAAATCATGGAGTTGAAGAACACAATAATTGAACTGAAAAATTCACTAGAGGGGTTTAATATAAGAGTAACCAAGCAGAAGAACAGATCAGCAAACTCAAAGACAGGTCACTGAAAATAATTAAGTGAGGGAAGCAGAAAGAAACAAGATTGAAAAAGAGTGATGGTGGTTTGAGGGACTTATAGGACACCAACAAGCTGACTAATTATTGGAGTTTCAGAAGGAGAAGAGATGGAGAAAGCCCAGAAATCTTATTAAAAGTAGTAATGCCAATAAACTTCCCAAATCAGTGGATGGAAATAGGCATTCAGATCCAAGAAACTCCAAAAACGTCCAAATATTATGAATCCAAAGAAATCTGTATCAATGCACCTATAAGCAAATTGTCAAAAGCCACAGACAGAGGATTTTGTGAGAAGCAAGAGAAAATTGACTTGTTACATAGAAGGGAACCCCCTTATGCCTAAGAGCAAAATTTTCAGCAGAAGTCTTGCAGGCCAGAAGAGAGAGGAATGATATATTCAAAATGCTGGAAAAAAAAAACAAAACTGCCAACTAAGAAAACTGCATCCAGCAAAACTGTCTTTTAAAACTGAAAGAGAGATAAAGGCATTTGAACACAAACAAAAACTGAGGGAGTTCATTACCACTAGACTTACCTTAGAAATGCTAAATGAGTTCTTCTTGCTGAAACAGAAGGACTCTAAACAACATACTAGCATAAGAAGATACGGAATTTGTTAACAAAGTAAATATATAGACAATGAATACTGAAATACTGTAATGATGTTTGATGATCAATTTCTATTCTAGTATACATGTTAAAGATAAAAGTATTAATAATAACTACCAAGAATACACTAAAAGATACACAATATAAATAGATACAGATTGTGACAATATATGAAGGGGGAGATTACAGAGTAGAGTTTTTGTATGTGAGTGAACATAAGTTTTTTTCAGCTTAAAATAGACTGTTATGAGTATATCTTATGTAAATCCAAAGGTAATGGCCCCCCAAATACTTATAGCAGTTACACAGAAGAAAAAGACGAAATGTCAAGGCATATCAATATGAAAAATCAACAAAACAAAAAGGAAAACAGCAAGAGAGAAAAAGACAGACGAAAGAACTACAAGAAACAACAGAAAACAATTAACAAAATGGTAATGCTAAATCCTTTTCTATCTATCCATCTATGTATCTATCTATCTATTATCTATCATCTCTAAATATAAAATATATAGAACACTGAATGGATAACAGAAGATCTAACTGTATACTGTCTACAAGAAACACTTTATATTCAAGCACAAACATACAATAAAAGTAAAGGGATGGAAAAAGATATAACAAGAATATTTGGTAATCAAATGAGTAGCTACACTTATATCATACAAAATAGACCTTAAATTAAAAATATAACAAGAGACAAAAAAGGACATTATATAATGATAAAAGAGTCAACCCACGAGGTAGATTTAACAATGATAAAAATACAGGCATACCTCAGAGGTATTGTGGGTTTAGTTCTAGACCATTGTAATTAAGCAGATATTACAATAAAGCAAGTGACACATTATTTTTTTGGTTTCCCAGTGCATGTAAAAGTTATGTTTGCACTATAATGTAGTCTATTAAATGTGTAATAACATTATGTCTAAAAATACAATATACATAACTTAATTAAAAATATTTCATTGCTAAAAAGTGCTAACCATTTTATGAGCCTTCAGTGAGGCATAAACTTCCTGCTGGTGGAGGGTCCTGCCTCCATGTTGGTGGCGCTGACTGGTCAGGGTGGTGGCTGCTGAAGGTTGGGCTGGCTGCGGCAGTTTCTTAAAAGATGACAGTGAAGTTTGCTGCGTCTATTGACTCTTCTTTTCATGAGCAACTTCTCTGTAGCATACAATGCTGTTTGACAGCATTTTATCCACAGGAGAACTTATTTCAAAATTGGAGTCAATCCTCTCAAAACTTGTCACTGCTTTATCAACTAAGTTTACATAACAACATTTTGACTCCTTTATTGCCATTTCAACAGTCTTTAGAGCATCCTCACCAGGAGTCGATTCCATCTCAGGAAACAAGTTTCTCTGCTCATCCATAAGAAGCAATTCGCATCTGTTCAAATTTTATCACAAAGTTGCAGCAATTCAGTCACATTTTCAGGCTCCACTTTCAATTCTAGCTCTCTTGCTATTTCTATACCTACACTTCTTCCACTGAGACCTTGAACCCCTCAAAATCATCCATGAGGTTTGGAATCAACATCTTCCAATCTCCTGTTAATATTGACAGTTTGATATTTCCCCATGAATCATAGATGTTCTTCATGGCATCTGGAATGGTAAATCCTTTCCAGAAGGTTTTAAATTGACTTTGCAATTTAAGAATCCATCATAAGAATCACTATTTCTGACAGCTATAGCCTAACAAAACTATTTATTAAATAACTAGACTTAGAAGTTAAAATTACTACATGATCAATGGACTGCAGAATGGATGTTGTGTTAGCAGGTATAACAACAACATTAATCTCACTGTACATCTCCAACAGAGCTCTTGGGTGACCAGGTGCATTGTCAATGAGTAGTAACATTTTGAAAGTAATCTTTTTTTTTTTTTTTCTGAGCAGTAGATCTCAATAGTAGGCTTAAAATATTCAGTAAACCATGTTGTAAACAGATGTACTGTCATCCAAGTTTTGTTGTTCCATTTATAGAGCACAGACAGAGTAGATGTGGCATAATTCTTAAAGACCCTAGGATTTTCAGAATAGTAAATGAGCACTAGCTTTAATTTAAAGTCACCAGCTGCCTTAGCCCCTAACAAGAGATTCAGCCTGTCCTTCAAAGCTTTGAAACGAGGCACTGACTTCTCCTTTCCAGCTATGAAGGGCCTAGGTGTTATCATTTTCCAATACAAGGCTGTCTTGTCAAACTGAAAATCTTTGATTACTGTAGCCACTTTCATTAATTTTCTTAAGTTGATTTTCTGGTTAACTTGCTGCAGCTTCTGCCTCAGCACTTGCTGCTTCACCTTGCACATTGATGTTATGAATATGGCTTCTTTCCTTAAACCACATGAACCACCTCTGCTAGCTTCACACTTTTCTTCTGCAGCTTCCTTACTTCTCTCTGTCTTCACACAATTGAAGAGAGTTAAGACCTGTCTATGGATTAGGCTTCAGCTTAAGGAAATATTGTGGATGGTTTGATCTTATCTCCAGACCATTAAAACTTTATCCATATCAACAATAAGTCTGTTTTGCTTTCTTATCATTCTTGTGTTCATTGTAGTAGCACTTTTAATTTCCTTCAAGATCATTTCCATTGCATTACTTGGCTAACTGTTTAGTTCAAGGGGCCTAGCTTTCTACCTATCTCAGCTTTCAACATGTCTTCCTCCTTAAGCTTATTCATTTCTATCTGTTGATTTAAGTGAGAGACATGTGACTATTCCTTTCACTTGAACACAATAGAGGGCGTTGTGGGATTATTAATTGGCGTAATTTCAATATTGTTGTGTCTCAGGGAATAGGGGAAACAAGGGATAGGGGAACTCCTGAATGGTGGAACCATCAGAACACAAACAACATTTATCTATTAATTCTGCAAAGAATTATGAAAATGTGACACAGAGATATGAAGTGAGCAAATGCTGTTGCAAAATTGGTGCTGATAACCTTGCTGGCTGAAGAGTTACCACAAAATTTCAATTTGTAAAAAAGGCAATATCTGCATAGTACAATGAAATGAGGTGTGCCTGTTTATACACCTAACATCAGAGCAACCCTCTGTAAAGCAAATATTGACAGAACTAAAGGAAGAAATGTACAGTAATACAATATTAGAGAACTTCAATACCCAAAAGAACCATTTGCATTGATATGGGTATTCTATAATTTGAAGAGTTGTAAAATAATGAAAGAGGGAGATATCCCTCAATAGAACAACTCATGAAATAGAAAAACGATGAAAGATATTCCAAATGTGCTAGACAGGACACACGATAACCATTATTTCTCATTTTAAATTATTCCACATTTTTTTTCCAAAATGGGCTTTCAATATATAGCAGTGAACAAAATCAGACAAAAACCCTTGTCCTCATGGAGTTTAGATGCTAAGATTAAAATGTTTCCACAGTATTTTCTGCACCCTAAAAAAAAAAAAAAAAATCAGGAAATAAACAAAATAAGCACTACATTCCCAATTAGATGTTATATTCACTATATATGAAGCAAATAGATTTGGAAATATCTATTTCCTTTTTAATGTGCATGGGACACTGATGTTTCAACAAAGATATAATTAAATGTTTACCATATATTTGCCAACTTGCTATATATTGGTGAAGTACACCAAAAACATTCTTGCCACTTTAGGGAAGAGTTAAAGGTGGAAGAATGGAAGTGGAAAGCAAAGTGTTCATAACGTATGTGTAGTTATACATATTTTCATGTGCTTCTTAATTTTGTGAAATATTTTTTTTCAAATTAGTCTACTGTAGAATAGTGAATTAAAACCCAGGCTCTTAAAGATAAATGCTTGGATTCATATTCATACTCTGTCAAATCCCAGCTGTCAGACACTGGGGATGCTACTCTGGGACTCAGTTTCTTCATCTATCAAATGGGGTTAATAGTGCTGTCTCTTAAAAGTTCTGTGAGGCTTAGATAATTTATATATGTTAAGCACTACAAAGAAAGATTAAGAGCCAATAATTGTTAATTATTATCAGTTCCCTCTTTTTTTATTGGTTTTCTTTTCTGATATCTATCTAAACAGGAAGATCATTGAGTACAGGGACCACATCTACACAATCTGGAAACTCAAACATGGAAGTTGTTTTAAGTTGAATTTTAACCAACTTGACTCAAATTTATACTCTTTCAACTTGTATGTTCTTGGATATATATATTTTTTGGATTGCCCTTCATGATCAACTTCTATAATTTACAACAATGTTAATAAACTTCCATTGGGGCTTATTTATGCTATAATTACCTGTACTTGGTTGAAAGAATTAAACTTTACTTTGATGCCACTATATTTTAATTGTTAATTTCCAAATGTTAATTCATTTAAGCCTTTTTATTTTAACATATTAGTTTTCTTTAGGTTGAATAAACTCACAGAATGCCTAAAATGGGCTGCCTGGCTATAATCCTGAAGAGAAAGTAGCAGTATTATTTAGAAATAGTTTTTCTTTTAACCTCTTTACATATCACGTCAAAAGTACATTTATTAACATACATGTAAACCCAAATTAATTCATTGTTAAAAATCCTTAAGTGACAAATTTGTGTAGAGTAAGAAATATTGATTTTAGTGCTTTCAAAAATAAGATTAGGTTTCTATTTCTAAGAAAAGAAACACAGGTTTAGACAAACTTTTATCACTGATTGTTACTGTGATTATTAACTATGTCTCATGGAATGACAAGAAGCTATTAAAAACACAAGGTATAACATCTTTCCTAGGTTTACAATAGAAAAAAATAATATATGTTAGATATGTAGCACTTCTACATACGGTGTTTCCTTTGGTTTATAAGCCAATTTGCAAGGGCTAAGAGCAATAATTTTGCATTACTGCTGCGTTGTAGTTAAGCAAACTGGGGTTTAGAATAATTTGAAAATAAATAAATAAATTAATTCATATAATAGACACTGAGAGCACTGAATATAATGGAGCTGTTTTCCACAGAAGCTGAATATGATCTGGAATAATTGTATAATTTTTAGGGCTCTCCAGAGAAAGAAAGCACACACACACGCACACACACACATGCACAGTCCACTCTCCTTATCCCTGGGTTTTGCATCCATAGATTCAACCAACCTCAGATCAAAAATATTTGAAAAAATGATTCCAGTAAGTTCCAAAAAGCAAAATTTGAATTTGTTGCATTCCGACAATAGTTTATATAGCATTTACATTGTATTAGGTATTATAAGTAATCTACATATGATTTGAAGTGTATTGGAGGATGTGTGTAAGTTATATGCAAATACTACACTCTTTTATATGAGGAACTTGAACATTTGCAGATTTTTGTATCCTTGGGGGTCCTGGAACCAATGCCCCAATGATCTTGAGGGTTAGAGAGATGACACACTCTTTCTCCCTCTCTCTAAATATAAATATATTTACATATACATTTATAGTTATAAAAATACATAAAGGGATTTATTATGATAATTGGCTCAGGTGATTGTGGGGGCTGAGGTGTCCCATAATTTGCTATCTGCAAGCTGGAGACCCAGCAAAACTGGTGTGTAGTTTAGTCTGAGTCCCGAGGTCTGAGAATCAGGGAGCATATACTATAATTTTCAGTCCAGAGCAGGAGAGGACCAGTGTCCCAACACATTCAGGCACACAGTCATCCTCTGCTTGCTCTTTTCAGGCCCCACCAGAATAGATGAGCCCCACCCAGTGCACTACTCCCAGGCAAACCTCTCCCAGACACACAATCAATAGATATATTAAATTAACGATCATAAATCAAATCTTTAATTATTTTAAAGAAAGTAAGACAGCAGCATACGGTGTTTGAACTGAAAGGTGTATGAAAGTTTGTTAAGTCTAAACTTTTTTCCCCAGTGAGGGAATAAGTTCTCTAACTAATAAGTGCAGTGTCTGGACCGGAATCTTGTTCTACTCTTTTCTCATGAACTATTCTTCTTTTATACTATATTGTCTCTAAGAAAATTATTTTTGATGCAGAGAATTCTAAGGGAATTTATGGTGAAAAAGCAGTTAGTAACAACATGTATCCTTGTACATTTTCATACCATTATATATAAAATGAAGGTAAATAGTTGTACTAATTTCAAAGGTTAAAGATTAAAATAGTACTTGTCAATAAAATAACTCTTGTTCTGACATCTTTAAGAAATTGTTTCACTTATACTAGAATTTCCATTTCAATATTTCTTCACATTTTCTCCTGCAACATAAATTACCATTCATGCTTCCAGGACATTTCATCTGTCCTAATCCTAAATGAGACACCAGAGAGTTACTTATTCCTTTCCTTGCTAAGGTCTCATTTCTAGGGACCTTAAATTCACCATTTTTAAAAGTGCCTTCATGGCTGTGAGGATTAGCAATGACCTTTGTCTAACTACAGGCCTAATTGCTTAGAAGTAGATACATCTACATGAGAAATATGTACTTTTACATATAGAATGGGTACATCTATATGTAGAAAAGTCCTCATATTTGTAGGCAGGCTATGGAGTCGATCTGTCACATCTTACAAAGTTTAACTGAGACTTAGTTTGTGTCAAAATTTTGCTAAGGATTTTAATATATATCATCTCATTTAATGGTTCCAACATCCTTATGCCTTAATCCTTCCTTCTTTATTAGTTCCTTCCTTCCTTCCTTCCTTCATTCATTCATTCTGTCTGCCTTCTTTCCTTTTCATTTTCTCCTTCCTCCTCTTCCTGTAGCCTTTCTATAAATATTTTTCAGACTTAATATGCTAGGGAATGCATCATATAGTTTTAGATTATTGCCTAAAGATTCCTACAATTAAAATTAATCTGCAATATATTTATTTTCTCATTTTATATCTGTAGAAGTACTTGTAAGTCAGGATGGTAGAATTGTCTAAAAGTGCCAGGGGAAGTAGGGAAAAATTTCACAGAAATGGTGACCTGAAGGTGACCAGTGTGTCAGAGTGATTTTGAATCCTCAATTTATCAACACAAAGTGTATCATCTTGAATGAGTTATTTGATCTTTCTGACATCAGTTTGGTTCATCTTTAGACTGGAAAAAATAATATCCACCTGGATGACTAAGTAATAATTGAAAACATTTTGTTTGATTTAGCTTCAGGCATGTGGTCTTCACTATGTAGCAAATTATGAGAACTCTGCCTATTAGATTGTGTGATAAGGCATACGGAGTAACATGTAGACGGAAGATGAAACAATCAAACAGGTTAGGCTGTTAATTCCAGGTCGCAGAAGGGTGAATATCTAAGTCTGATTTTCTGTACTGAGAGTAATACTCCTTCCACGCCAGCACAGCAATCTTAATTGTAAGGAGCACTGGTCAGCTGTTGTCTTACTAAAGTCTCCTGAATGTAGGATTGAACTGCAACACTCTCTTCTCATACACACACTCACAAATACATGCAAAAATCATACTTTAAAAAGCTAATTTTAATTAAATATTTTCTCTGGCTTAAAATGGAATTATTTACATAATAGAAGAAGATTTCTCTCTAGAAGATAAAAATATCATATACCGTTAGTAGGAAAATAAGCAGGTGTGTTATTTTCTTAAAGCTCTTTTAAGTAATGTCAGGCATATTATTATTGCAAACAATAAAAAGAAGCAAAGTCTAGTTACTGCCTGTCAATTTCATTGCCTGACTGTCAAAATGCAATTGTGATCTTTGTATGTAAGAAGTTAAAAACATCGTTAAAGAATTGGTAAGAAGGGCTTCCCTGGTGGCGCAGTGGTTGAGAGTCCACCTGCCGATGAAGGAGACACGGGTTCGTGCTCCGGTCCGGGAAGATCCCACATGCCGCAGAGCAGCAGGGTCCGTGAGCCGTGGCTGCTGAGCCTGCGCGTCTGGAGCCTGTGCTCCGCAACGGGAGAGGCCACAGCAGTGAGAGGCCCG